>NC_132857.1:20942187-21242343 GCF_048164855.1 Canis lupus baileyi | reverse complement strand
GGGGACAGAGGTTACAGCTACTACTCGTCTTCATTTCATGGCCTGCTTGCAGGTGATGGCATTGTCATTTCCTAGTGATGATGGTAGGGGTGATGGTTTGATCCAATGTTCACCACTCTGCAATGTACGTCAGTCCATTCTTACATTCACCCAAGTTCACAATAAAACAGTCTTGGTTCTAATATTCTGTTGATAAAATTTTTGGTTTGATTTTTGGCTTAGAGATAGTCTGAGGTTTCTGCATGGGATTTGGGAGTCTTCACCTTAATCTTAGGTTAGTAAGTTAATGTTAAGACCCTCTACCTGTGAATATTTGCTCCATCTGATTATGACTCTTATTGGCTGCTTAAATAGCCTTTTAGGTTTTCAGGATTGAAGGAAAGAAAATCCATGTGATTATTGAAATTCAGTTTGAATTTTTATTGACATAAAAATATAACTTTAGAGCTAAACACCTAGAATACTTAAAATCTTAACAATCCTTCATGCTTGACTACACTTTACTTATTTTGAATATTAAAAAATTATTTATATTTGAATATGTAGTTGATCTCTTAAATTTTTGAATATATATCTTCAATAAATATGTCCATTCACAAAAAATTTCATATTTTATAAATTATATATATTACATATATGTTACATAAACTAGAAATCTTAAAGAGTTAAATTTGAAATACACTATCTGAGTTTTAGTCTTTTAGCTATAGTTAATGATAACTGATCTAAATCCTAATTTCAAATAGTCTTCTAGATAATTTCAAATTACTGTACTCAAAAGATCTGACTAGTAATCATTGTTCTTATCTTGTAATGTGGTCTATAAAGAGATAATACTAGGAATAGTATTGTCAGTATTACCATTTCCTTCTTGGTTGCTTTTACTTGCTTTATTGATATTATTGGTAATCCATGATTTACTTAAAGAGATTTTTTTAAGCACGTATTTATTTTGCAAAGTACAAAGATTAAAACTAGGTAACAATCCATCTATCTGTTTAATTACAATGCCTGGTGAGATGCTGAAAGCACTGAGTTAGTGAGAATGCCACAGTCCTCTCCACATTGTGGAACTCTTACTTCATTTGCTTTATATGACATGTGACTTTCTAATATATGGATTCAGTAAGGAGACTAGTGTCTCTCTGTATTGCAAAATAATGAGGCTTTTTCTTTTTTCTAGTTAAAAATCAACTATGAATAAAAATAGTAATATATTCTTGCAACTCCAGTGGCTCATGTTTCATACATTTGTGCTTGCTCTGGAGATCTGTGTTAAACTGCCTTATTCAGGTGTGGAACTTGGAAGTGTTGCCTATGTGTAAACTCCCACCTTTTACAAGGAGAAAAATGCCTGGTCAGTAGTTACGTCACCTTTTGAGGGGAAGTCACTTACACTGAGGCTACATCTAAGAGTGAGGGCTGCATGTCCTATAGCTGCTGAGGCAGTAAAGGGCATGCATGTAGCATTGCATGCTACCAAACAGGCAACTAGTTTAGACATTTTGAGCTAACATGTAACCCTCCTAGGGATTGAATTGAGATATGGAGACTACCTCCATTGGCAAAATGCATTGCAGATAAATTGGCCCTTCCATCTTTTATCTGTGGACTGTGCTTGTTATAGTAGGTAACACAACACTGAGCAGTGTGAAGCCAGAAAAGAAATAGATGATTTCTGGGATGTTTCATGGTGTGGGATTTGTTCCAGAAACTCTGATTTTATGAAGTGCCCCTCTGAGTAGCAATTTATAACACACATTAATTCAGTGGTAGCTGAGCAAAGCTGAACAAGATTTCCCAGGGTGCTGAAGTTCCAGATTGTTTCTCAAAGGGTTACATCAATTATTGTCACCTTTTTGTCAGCTATGAACCATGATTAATTGGAGAGATCCAAATTTCTGCATATCTTATGTCACGCACTTCTTTCCTTCCCCATCTGTTTTGTCTAACATGTTGACCAACAAGTTCCACTTCTTGTATTTCATCAAAGCTAGAGTAAATGTTTCAGTCTAGGTTGGAGAGACACAATGAAGATGGCAGAAATAATGACACAAGTGAGTAGCAAAAGCAATGATTTAGTAAAGAGACAAGCTGCAACACATATAAAAGAGAGACCTAATTATATTCTATTCTCTTCAGTAATGTGTAAAATGCAAAGATCTATGAGCTCAAACTGATTTACATGTAACATTGAATTCTGTACCCATCAGAGTCAGAAACACGTAGATTGTTTTACCTCTAAAAAAAAACCTGACAATTGATTGACTAAATAATACATAAACATTAGTGGAAATTAAAAACTGATACATGGAGAATAATGGAAGTTTTTCTCTAATGAGAAGCCTCTTAGAATAGAACCTTTTTTATTTCTATCTTTTTGAAACAAGAAAATCCATATTACCCAGCAGATGATGTATGCAATATTATTGCCTACCCCAGGATTTTTGTGATTTCCAGTTACTTAATACTCTTAACTAACTTCCATCAAACATTTCCACAAATAAAATCCTTTCTAAGCTACCTAAATCCTTGTTGGAAAATGGAAGGTTTATACCAAATAAATAAACATAATATGCATCAGCTGATAGTTTGCAGAGCAAAACCAATGGCCCTGTTCATTCAGGGGACTTGGGGTGCAGGTTGGCTTGAGTTAAGATGACAAAGACCTTTACTGGGTTTACAGCTGCTTCTCACTCTACGATGAGGCAGGGAATCTAATTTGTAACCCTGCTCATCACTGAATACAGCCTTTAGCCTGTCTAATTGGAGAGCCTAACCTGAGTACAAAGGAAGCTTCATAGTCCATAGAGCACAGCTCAAGGCTTCCCCCATTTGCAGAACAAAATTAGTGGGCTCACTTGACTGGAGAATTCAGTGCACACTTTGGCCTGATTGGAGTCTCCAAACAATGAGTGGTACAGGCCCTGGGTTCTAGCCTGCTGCCTTGCCTAAGAAGGCTAATGAATAGTCCCCATGTACTACTGAATATAGTTACCCAGTCCTGACCATCTAAGAAGCCTAATCAGAAAATCTAAGCAACCATGGAGCTCACTCCACAGTCTCACTTGGGAAGAAAACCAGACCAGCAAACTCTGTGCAACTGTTCACAGCCAATGGCACACGCTTCAACTCCCTGCCCCCATCCCTCTCCTCAGAGTTTGAACAGTGGCCTTGCCCCAAAACAGAGCATAAGAGCAAGCCCCTCATGCTTAATGACATTACCAGAAGACACACTGGCAAAATGAGCTGACAGGCGAAGAACTGTCTCTGCCAAATCAAACCTGTAAAGTATGGAAGAGAAGCCCCGTTATTCAAATGTACAGATACCAACATAAGAATCAAAGATCAAAAAAAAAATCAGGTAGATATGATACCACTAATTAGCAAACTGAATTCAGCAGCACTTAAAAGGATCATACATCATGATCAAGTGGGATTTGGGGAGCAAGCATGGTGCAATATACATGAATAGATCAATGTAATACATCATATCAATAGAATGAAAGTTACTGAAGTTAATAAAACTCCAGTAACTGACCTAAAGAAAGGATGATCTATGAGATATTAGACAAAGAATTCAGAATAATAATCTTAAGGAAATTTAGTAAATTATAAGAAAATATAACACTGTAATGTGGTGACAGTGGTGCATATTCACTTACAATTCTAGTTTTAATAAAAACCCACAAAGTTAGCAAAAATAACCAGAACTATGATAATCTGTTATTATCATATTTACACTATATTTATAAAATGTGTGTGTGTGTATGTATGTGTATCTGTGTAACAGCAAGAACCTAAAATGTGGGAGGCAAGAGAAGTCAAAAGTGTAATGTTAGGAATTCTATTGAAATTAAGTAGTTATCAGTCTAAAATAGGGTATCATAAGTTTAAAATATTTTATATAAGCCTAATGATAACCACAAGGGAAAATCTTGTACAAATTACACAAAACACAATAAAGAAGTCAAAGCATATTGAAGTATACTGATAACAAAAGACATCAAAACACACAACAATAGAAAATAGCATATGAAATAAGGAAGAACGGATCTACAAAACAACCAGAAAACAACAAAACAGCAATAGTAAGTCTTACCTATCAAAAACTGCTTTAAATATAAACAGATTAAATGCTCCAATTAAAAGACAAAGAATGACTGAATTGATTTTTAAAAATCCAACAATATGTTGCCTGTAAGAGACTCACTTTAGCCTTAAAGACATGCATAGACTGAGAGTAAAGGGATGGAAAGAGACATTTCAAGCAAATGGTAACAACAATGACAACAAAAAATGGCAGGGGTGGCTATACTTATTAAAATAGGCTTTAAAAATGGTAAAAAGAGACAAAGTCACTATACAATGATAAAAATGTCAATACATCAACATGACAATTGTAAATATTGGGGATTCCTGGGTGGCTCAGTGGTTTAACACCTTCCTTGGGCTCTTGGCATGATCCTGGAGTCCCGGGATCAAATCCCGCATCAGGCTCCCTGCATGGAGCCTGCTTCTCCCTCTGCCTCTGTCTCAGCCTCTCTCTCTCTCTCTGTGTGTCTCTCATGAATAAATAAATAAAATCTTAAAAAATATAAATATTTATGTGCCCAACATTGGAGCGCCTAAGTATATAAAGCAAAAATTAACAGAACTAAACAAAACAGAACAACAAATGAAAACAAAAAAAATCCCCGGTAATACAAGAGCCGGGGACATTAACACTCTGCTCTCAACAATGGATTGATATCATCCAGCAGAGAATCCATAAGAAAACAACAGATTTGAACAACACAATAGACCAAAAGGACCTAAAAATATATAGAGAGAACATTCTATCCAACAACAGATCATACATTCTTCTCAAGTACACATAACATTTTCTAGGATAGACCATATATTAGGACACAGAACAAGTCTTAGCAAATTCAGAAAGATTGAAATCATGTCAAGTATTTTTTCTGACCACAATGGCATAAAACTAGAAATTAGTAACAAGAAGAAAAATGGAAAATCCCAAACACATGGAAATTAAACAACAATTTCCTGAACAACCAATAGGTCAAAGAAGAAATTAAAAGGGAAATAAAAAAACTTTATTGAGATAAGCAAAAATGGAAACACAACATACCAGACCTTGGGGGGATGCCATAAAAAATAGTTATAAGAGGGAAGTTCATAGCAATAAATACCTATATTTCAGAAGCAAGAAAAAACTCAAATAACAACCCAACTCTTTATCTTAATGAAGTAGAAAAAAAAAAAACCAACCAATTGAGCCCAAAGTTAGAAGAAAGAAAATAATAATTATTAGAGAAGAGATAAATGAAATAAAGAATAGAAAAGCAACAGGAAAGATTAACCAAACTAAGAGTTGGTTCTTTGAAAGTATAAACAAAAGTGACAAACCTCTAGCTAGATTAACCTAGGAAGAAACAGCCAGGATGAAAATTTACAGAATTATAAATGAAAAAGGAGACATTATAACTGATACAGAATATAAGAAAAATAAAGTACCATAGAGGCTACTATGAACAACTATATGCCCCAAAATGGAACAACATAAAAGAAATGGAAAAATTCTTTAGAAACATGCAACTTATCAGGACTTAATTAGGAAGCAATACAAATTGTGAATAGACCAATTACTAATAAGGAGATTAAATCAGTAATAAAAAAATCTCTCAACAAAGAAAAGCTCAGGACCAGACAGCTTCATGGATGAATTTACCAACATTTTAAAAATTAACACCAAGCCTTCACATACTCTTCCAAAAAATCTAAGAGGAGGGAACATTTCCAAGCTCATTTTACAAGGCCAACATTATCCTGATACCAAAACAAAAACAAACAAACAAAACTATTAAAAAAGAAAACCACAGGCCAATGTTCCTGATGAATATAGATTTTTAAAAAATCACTCAATAAATATTAGCAAACTGAATTCAGCAGCACTTAAAAGGATCATACATCATGATCAAGTGGGATTTGGGGAGCAAGCATGGTGCAATATACATGAATAAATCAATGTAATACATCATATCAATAGAATGAAAGAAACTAATCATATGAGGACCTCAATAGATGCAGAAAAAGCATTTGATAATATTCAACATGTATTCATGATAAAAAAAATTCTTAACAAATTAGGCACAGAAGAAATATATATCGAAATAATAAAAGCCATAAATGATAAACTCACAGATAATATACTACTCAATAGTAAAAGGTTGAAAGCTTTTCCTCTAAGATCAGGAATAAGACAAGTGTGCCCACTCTCACCATTCCTATTCAACATAGTATTAGAAGTCCCAGCTAGAGCAATTAGGTAAGAAAATGAAATAAAAGGTATCAGAATTGGAAAGAAAGAAGTAAGATTGTCTCTATTTGCATATGACATAATTTTATATAGAGAAAATGCGAAAGACACAACCAAAAAACTGTTAGATCTAGTCAATAAATTCAATGAAGTTGCAGGATACAAAACTAACATGCAAAACTCAGTAGTGTTTCCATACACTAAGGATCAATTTTCTGAAAAAGAAATAGAGAAGTTGATCCCATTTATAATGGCTTCAAGAACAAAAAAATACAAATACATTTAGTTAAGGAGATGAAAGGTCTCTACTTTGAAAACTGTAAGATATTGATGAAAGAAATTGACAAAGACACAAATAAATAGAAAGCTATCCCATGCTAATGGACTGGAAGAATTAATGTTAAAATGTCAATATCACCAAATACCATCTGTATAATTCAATATTATCCATATAACCATTTCAATGGCATATTTTATAGAAGTAGAAAAAACATTCCTAACATTTATATAGAACCACAAAAGACCCCAAATAACCAAAGGAATCCTAAGAAAGAAGAACAAAGCAGAAGGCATCATACTTCTGGATTTCAAACTATACTATAAAGCTGTAGTCATGAGGTGTGTTAATTATAGTCATAAGGAAATTTTTCCATTTGTGACAACTTGGGTGGACACTGAAGGACTATGCTAAGTGAAATAAATCACACAGAAACAGATAAATATGGTATGTTTTCACATATATGTGGAATCTAAAAGAAAACAAATTTAAACTAATAGAAAAAAGGTATCAGACTTCTTGTTACTTAGGGTGAAAGATGTGGGGAGGGGGAATTAGAGGAAGGTGATCAATAGATACAAACTTCCAGTTATAAGATAAATAAGGCCTAGGGATCTAATGTACCACACAATGACTGTAATTAACACTGCTGAATCATATGCAGAAAGTTAAGAGAGTAAATTACATGAATTGTCATTACATGGAGAAATTTTTTTTCTTTATTTTCATACCTAAGGGGAAAATGGATGTTAGCTGACCCTCTTGTGGTAATCATTTCACAGTATATGTAAATCAAACCATCATGTCATATGCCTTAAACTTACATGGTGATACATGTCAATTATTTCTAAAACTGAGGAGAAAAAGAAAAAAAGATGTTATGTTTTGAAACCTTGTATTAATATTTACTCTTGCTAAAGTATACATCCAGAGGTCCCTCTACCTCCCCACTAACTCCACACCTTATTTGGTCAGGAGCTTCCAGGTTCCACTAGGTGGTTGTGATATTTTCAGAACTGGTGGTGCCCCCATAAGATGTATTAAATGCACTGCTCAACAATAAAATTTATTTTTCTGGATTCTTGCGTATTTTGTCTTTTATCGAATTTGATAATTGTATAGAAATGGCAAAGAAGTAGTGAAATTAGTCTTCAAACATTGTTCGAGATGGGGACCAAGATGATCGAAATAATTATAGTTAGTATGAAAGTTGATACAGTTGATATTCAAGGGGAGATTTTGTTTGAAATACGCTGAAGTTTGTTAATGATTCTGATTTACTTCCTGTAGCAGGCAGCCGAACAAATTGCAACTGAGCATGGGCTCGTGGCAGGAAAAGGCTGAGGACACTCTGGACAAGTGAGTAAATTAGTGAGTAAATTAAGTGAGTAATTACAGTGAAAACCAATCAATCAAATTTAATAGAGCTCTACATCTTACTCTTAAGAAAAGTTTCCTATTATTTTGAAATGTGCTGTCTTTCCGTGGAAGGGAGTAGTGTCTTCCTGCAGGGTAAAGGGCAGGTTTTTCTGCGGGGAGATTAACCCAGAGCTATTGCTCAGGACTGGCAATCCCTGCTCTTACAGCTTATAATATTGTAGGAAAGGTAAGTCAGGGGGGTTGGATTTCCCAGAGTAAAATATGTCCCTAAATAAGTGATTGAGATCTGAAACATCTCACCATTACCTTTCACAGCTTTTGAGAAAGTTTAAAGTGGAAGAGGTGTCCCAAGAAGTTAGTCAGAAAGCAGCCTTTCTTTAATTTGTTCAATAACCTCTATGGGATGTACATTATGCACCAGCCACTATTCTAATTATCTGAGCCTAATTTCATCTTATCTATAAACATGAATCATTTTGTATAGCTTTAATATATACTAACTTTTCCAGGAACATAACTACCACTTGAGATATGACTGCCTTATTTATTTTGCTCTTCGATGTGTTTGGAAGTTTTCCAGGAGTTGCTCACCATTTCTCAAAACCATACTAAGGATGGCGAGGCTGTTCTGTTCCCTGTTCATTGCCTTTCAGTCTCCAATAAAGTCAAATGTATCAATCTGCCTTTGAGCTGTTTCACTCACATGATTCTCTGCAGATATCCAATTGTTCCAGCACCACGTGCTGAGAAGACAACACTCTCTCCATTGAATTTCCTTTGAATCTTTATTGAAAAATTGATCCTTAATATATGTGTGAGTCTATTTCTGGACTTTGTCTTTTATGCTGTTGCTTGTCTAATGCTTATGTCAATACTGTATTTTCTTGACTACTTTGACTTGAAATTAAAGTCCTTCATTTTAATCTTCAAAGCGGTTTTGGCTTTTCTTGATCATCTGCATTTCTATTTATTTGTTTATTTGTTTGTTTATTTATTTATTTATTTATTTATTTATTTATTTATTTATTTATTTATTTTACACTTGGTTCTTGCATGATACTTCTTATTGATTCATGTATTTATTTCAGTCTGTAGCTGGAGGAGACCACAGGCAGAGAACAAGGGCTCCCTGCTCCCGGCCACCTGCCCTCAGAAGCTGGCCACCTAGCTCCTTAAGGCACAGGCCTGGGACAGTCCTCCACAGGAAGCAGGGGCCAAGAGACCTGCAGGCCAGGCAGCTCACCCCGCTGTGTCCATGTGAGGGCAGTAACTAAACCTGAGTTTGGTGGGAAAGGGTAGCCGAGCCCCTAGAATTCCCAGTCATCCTCATCCTCCTCTCCAGGTGGCTGCTGTGGGGGAGGCAGAGGTGGGATGGAGTCTGACATTCGGGCGAAGGCTCCTCCTGGCCCCTCACTGGCTCCCGTCAAAGGTCCTTTCCCAGAGATCCCTTTACGCCTCATGACCAGCTTGTTAAAGAGATCCGAGATCAGGTCCCCACCTTGGCTTGTAGCTCTCACTTGCTCCTGCTCCTTCTGTTTCTTCTTCTCCAGCTTCTGCTCCCTGATGCTACAGAGCTTGGCCTTGCCTATGCCCCCAGCCTGGCGGATGGACTCCAACAGGGTGGCCCCGCCACTGGAGGGGTCCACCACTTCCTTTGGAGCTCCTTGAGTGGTAGCTGAAGGAGACACACTGCCACTGCTGTCCTCCCTGGCATCTTGGCCAGGGGAGGCTATGGCCTGGGGTGGGGGTGGGGGAGCGCTGACCAGCACAGCTGGGGCTGGGGGAGGTGGGGGTGGTGACGGCGGCGGCGTAGGTGCTGTTAGTATAGTTCCGCATCTTCCAGGTCTGGCTTGAAAGTCTCAGCCACCTCTGTGTGGAAGGTGGGCAGCTCTGGAATGGTGCCAGGGGCGGAGGGGCGATGCCAGGGCCCAGGTCAGCACTGTACATGAGGTCATCGGCAATGCCCGGCAGGTCGGGCAGGTAGGATGGCACATCAATCTCAGGCACTTGGCCCAGGTCAGGCACACAGAAGTAGTTTTCTGGAACCTGTTGCTCCAGCTGCTCCCTCTTGCTGATGGACAAAGGGGCATCGAACAACTTCTCCTCTGTCTCTGCCCCCAGCATCACATGGGTCTTTGTTACAGCACCAGCCAGGGGGTCCAAGAAGACATACTTTTTGTTCAGGTTCTCAGTGGTGTTGAATAGCAGCAACGAGCTGACGGATCTGATGTCGCTGGGAAGACCCCCAAGCCCCTCCTCGGCCTCATCCTCAGGCTCTGGCTTGGTGTTCACACACACAGCGAAGTATTTCAGCTTCTGCAGGGCCCACTCATCCAGGGGGCGGTGCTTGCTCTGGATGCTATGGCAAGGGCGTCTCTGCAGTCCTGGGTCCTGGGCATCCGTGAAGATGGAATCCTACTCCTGTAAGCGCTCTGGAGCTGGGTACTTGGCACTGGAGAACACCTTGATCGCCTTCTTGCTGCCCTTAATCTTCTCGATCTTGGCCTGGAGACCCTCTCCCCAATGGCCTGCAGCTGCTTCCGGCTGAGCTCTACTCGTTGGGAGATCCTGCTAAAGATGTCTCCAGAGACCTTCTGTAGGTACTGCAGGGCATCTGCCATCTGCTGGATGGCCTCCCCCCGCCACAGGTCCGGCTGGATGAGGGGCACTGCATAGGTCTGCCCTGCCAACGAGTGCTGGGTCCTCACCGGAGTCACGGGGCCTGCGCGCCGCCGCCTCTCCCTATTTATTTAAGGGTGGGGGTGGGGGGAGCAGAGAGAGAGGGAGAGAGAAAATCTGCTGAGTGCATATTTCCCACTATGCTGAGTGCATATTTCCCACTTGGGGCTTAATCCCAGGATCCTGAGCTCATGACCTGAGCCAAAGTAAAGAGTCAGATCCTTAACCAACTGAGCCACCAAGGCACCCCTGATCGTCTGCATTTCTATATGAATTTTAGAATTACTTAAAAAAAAAACCAAATGGCCTATTGAAATTTTTGACAGGATTGTGTTGAATCTATAGATCAATTTGGGAAAAATTGTCATTTTAGCAATATTGAGTCTTCCAATCCATCAACAAAGCATATCTCTTCACTTACTTAGGTCCTTTAAAATTTCACTTAGCAATATTTTATAGTTTTCAGATCTTGCACATCTTTTATTTTTTTTTTTTAGATCTTGCACATCTTTTACTAAATTTCTCCCAAAGTATTTTGTATTTTTAATGCTGCTTTCAGTTTCATTTTTAATTCCATTTCTGATTATTCCTAGTATATGGGGATAGAATTGATTCTTTTTTGAAGATTTTATTTATTTATTCATGAGAGACAGAGAGAGAGAGAGAGAGAGAGAGAGGCAGAGACACAAGCAGAGGGAGAAGCAGGCTCCATGCAAGGAGCCTGATGTGGGACTCCATCCCCAGACTCCAGGTTCATGCCCTGGGCCAAAGGCAGGCGCTAAACCGCAGAGCCACCCAGGGATCCCTAGAATTGATTTTTGTATAGTGATCTTGTATGCTACAAACCTGCTGAACATACTTATTAGTGAATTGCTTTTTGTAGATTCTATTAGGTTTCCTATATAGATGATCCTCCTGTCTATGAGTGACACTGACTAGAACCTTTAACACAATATTGAATAGAAGTGGTAAGTGCAGACATCCTGTCTTATTGCTGATCTCAGGGGAAATGCATTCAGTCTCTCACCATGAAGTATGATGCTAGCTAGCTATTGATTTTTGCTTATGGTCTATATCAGATTGAGAAAAGCCCATTCTATTTCTAGTTTGCCAAGAATTTTATCAGATATTGATGTTGAATTTCATCAAATGCTTTTTCGGGGTCTATTGAGATGATAGTTTCATTTTTATTTTTTACATGGTAGATTACATTGATTTTCTTTGGTGAGTGGTGAGTTACCTTGATTTTCAAATGTTTAACCAACATTGCCTTCCTTGGCTCCAGTCCCATCTACTGGCTCTGAGGTTTGTGAGACATGAGAGAAAAAGCATCCATCACTCAAGTGGACATGTATCAGCCAAATTGGAGGATGAAGGACAAAATCAGAAGAAACCGAAAGCTAGAGGAGAACTTGCTGACAACAGAGAGACAGTAGCAGAAGATACAGGAGAATGGTTAGGGCAGTATACTGCAGGGCCTTAGGGTGGCTGATGGTGAATAGTGTGGGCTGCATTGGAAACAAAATGATTCAGAGCATTACAGGGATGAAAATATAATATTTAGACAGTTGGGAAACTTATACTTTGAGCTTTGAAAGTGCATGACCTAGATGGATGCTCTGAGAGTCTAAGGACTAAACCGAATCATCCTTCATATGAAATCAGTCGTGGCAACTGCAAAGATTTGCAATATCTCACTGCTGCATGTTCTAAACAACAGCTCAGACACTGGTCTCCATACATGCAGGTTCTTAGGATGAAGCAGGTCCCAGAGACTGTGGCATCTGGCATGGTGTAGGCGAGAGATGGCCACATATCAAGCCTGATATGGCATCTGCTGAATCTGAAGGACTAAACGGTTTCTGCCTCATTTTAGCAGGACACTGTCTACATAAGCTCCAGCTAATCTTCCCTGCCTTAGCTGTTGACACACCGTCCTTGAACCTTAACTCCGCATCTGGGGATCTGCTCCTTGCAGTTCAGCACAATTCCATGAAGCTAACTGGCTTTCAATCTTTTCCCAGACTCCTGTTGCTAGGCTCTGCCTATCTGCATAGTATTAATGTTACTTATGCTGCTTCCAATCTGTACCACAACATGAGTGCCCTAAACATTTATTGCCAGACTCTCAGAATGGTATAGTATATACCTGTTGGAAACTTCTCATGTATCATTCCCCTCTCTACCTCCCTTCTATAGTGGGTTGTTTCAGCCCTTTCCATTCCCAATAGAGTCAATTTTGTTATATCCAATTGTATACAAAGATAGAAATCACATTACAAATGATTTTATTTTGGAATTATTATATTTTGGAAACCTCTGCTACTGCTCTCTCTCATTGCTGAGTTAACACTGAGTAGCTATAGGATCAATAATATTATACTTATGCTCATTTGCACTTATATCTGAAAGATACATTCAAGTCATACTTGAGTTAATATGCTAGACCGGAACAAAATGGACCAATTTAACTTCCATTTTGGTTACAGCCATTACTTTGGCATAGGGTGGTCAGCAGAAGAGAAGTATGATAAGAACTAAGGAGTATAACCCATTTCACAATTAAATGCTACCTGCAGATGGGAAGCAACTGGAACAGCACACATAGCTCTACCACAAGAGGCAAAAACTCCAGGCTGTTTTGGACTCCATGACTTCAAAACGCAGGTTATCCTGCAGGTTATCCCCAAATTGCCAGTCATATTTCCAATATCTTCTAGATTAGTTGACACTAATTAAAAATAGCTATTGTTTAGAAACTTAAAATAAGATGAGTATTGGGTGTTATACTATATGTTGACAAATGAATTTAAATAAAGTTAAAAAAACTATAAAAATGATCAATATCACGGAAGTTTGTAGTATGTGTATATTTAAGTTGATGGTTTAGCAGGAAATCTTGGGCAAGTATGTGCTGAAGGATGACTTCTGGAAATGGGGCTACAAATAACCACAACCACTCAACACACTGGCAAGATTACTTCTGGTAATGGTAGTTGCTCTAGAATTTAGTATATTTTGTTTTCTATGGAATCTCAGTATTAGAAACCAGCAACTCTTTGAGCAGTTTTTTTTTAACTAATGAAATGCTACATTAAATTAAAAAATAAAGACTTTAGAAATTGCAATTTTCTTAGTGAGAAATAGTTGAGTTCTCCACTTAAATTTTGTAAGGTAAATTCTGTTTACCCAAATTCTCTCAAGTTGTAAAATCCACTGTCATACAGCACATGGAAAGGACATTAAAAATAATCTGAGCCAAGGCACCTGGGTGGCTCAGTTGGTTAAGTGTCTGCCTTTGGCTCAGGTCATGATCTTGCAGTTCTGAGATCAAACCCTGCATTAGGCTCTCTGCTCGGTGGGGAGCCTGCTACTCCCTCTCCTTCTGCCCCTCTCCCTGCTCATGATCTATTGCTCTCACCAATAAATAAATAAAATCTTAAAAAAAATAATTTGAGCCAACCTCTATAGGCTGGATCTTGTCAGTTATTTTAAAAGATACTCTTAAACCTTTAGCTCTCTGAAATATAGTAAATAAAACTCATTTTAAGACCATTATAATTTTTCCAGGGATAAAAATCTAAGAAAACGATTAGAATTACTAAAACTCTCTTAGGACATTTCTGTATAAAGCTTTTCATGTGTATGCATAAGCACACACATATTCACACACACTCAATGGCAATAGAAGACATACCTCGAGGATGGTAAATCCAGCTATGGATGTTCCTTTGTAAATGTTAAATCCTTAAAATAACATATATATATTTATTTATAATATATATATTATATATATTTATTTATTTATTTAGGTATATACTTAAATCTTAAGTATATATCCTTTTGGTCTATTTTTCTGAAGAACTCTGACTACTGCGGTGGACTACACAAGGGGTTAGATACTGAGAGGCATGCTACATCAAGTAACAGTTTACCACAATTTGTATTCTTTTCTGTCTTCCCATAAGCAGTTTTCAGGATGGATTGAGACAGGTATTAGATTTAGAGAAAATGTGAAAGAAAGAGAAGGAGATAGCTAGAGAAGGCATGGAGCACATTCAGATTGTGGTCAGGTCACTTCTTCCTCTGAAAGAAGTAAGAAAGAGGAATTGGGTGGTAGGGGCCTCAGACTCTAGGTAGGTCTAAGAAAGGTTCATTCATGACAATGGAGAGTCTTTGAACCAAAGTTACAGGCATTAGATTATTAGAGAAAATGTGGATGGCATTGGTCTTTGAGTCCATAATTTCATGATCTGTATCTGGTGCATATGTGATTGAGGATCCCCACATGCAACTCTTCTTTATCCAGAGATCTGAATAAAAGGACAAGGTATCTATTCCCATTAACCCAGTATGAAATAGTGAGATAGGGGTAGATGACTGCAATAGACACTCCCCTTCAAAGAGAGGAAAGGGGTTCTTTTTCTAGGTAAAATGGAATGAGAGTGCCTCTTTCACTGAATATAACTATCAAACCTGGACAGACTGGAACAGCTATTTGAGAAATCTGAAACATAAATGATAGCAAGTGGATTAGGGAAGACGATCAGAATTCAAGTCTGAATAAATCTATGGTGGGTATAGTATTTTACTCCCCCCCTGGTATCCCTGAACAAATAAAGTGGGCATTGGAGGGCAAATAGAAGCCCACTAGTTCTGGTGCACAAAGCAGGAAAAGAAACATATAAAACTGAGAGAGAGTATGGAAATCCCCCCTTTTCCTTTTTTTCCTTCTGTTCTCTCATATTCCATCCCCTAAGTAATCCCATGGTGATGAGACACAGCCAGAAAAAAGGGAACTGCAGGAGCCAAAACCCTGAGAGAATAAAAATGTGCTCCCTTTTCAGTAGATGCTTCCATAACAAGACTAGTGTCCAACTCTTCTCTCACTGCTTCTTCCTTTGTCCTGGGAATTGACTGTGGAAGTACATGAAGTTGCAGAAGTACACAGCAGAGTGGGGTAATATGGAGTTGGAGACCAAAATGAGGAGCTCTAGGGAACTGGAAAGACCAGAAAGGTTGTGAAAAGACAAGAACTCAGAAAAGCAACCTCATAAAGTTGATTATAAACTCTTGGGCCCACTCCTAAACTGTGAATTTGATCTGACCCTACTTCATGTGGCAAAAATTTTAAGAGCTGAAATAATGATATGCTACCACACAGGTCCAAGATTGACTACAGAGTGGCACACATATGAAGTAGATCCAAATAGCACTGCAAAAAGCACTGCAAAACATTTGTAAACTGATTTGGAACTAAAGTTGGAACTATAGCCTCCAAGGAAGATTGGAACTTGTGACCTGAATGCAACCAATTCAACTGCCTGATTGAACAAAAACATCAACATTCTCCGCAGGATTTAAACAATACCCAAAGTCTCATAATATTAATTATTAATTAATAATTTTATTAATATTAATAAAAATGACCAGGATACAATGCAAAATTACAAAACAAATAACCAGGAAAATTTCAACTCATATGGGAAAAGAAGATGAACTGATGCAATGCCAACATGACAGATGTTGGAATAATCTTAAGGTTAGCAATATGAGCACTACCGAAGACAATGGAAAAACAGATATGTTCAACAAAGAAAGAGAATATTGTATTAATGAGGGTTCTTCAGAGAAACAGAATCAAGAGGAAACCTCATTCTCATATTTTCTCTTTCTCTATTAGTAAGAGATTTATTGTAAGATATTGGCTCATCAGTTATAGAGGCAAAGAAGTTTGACAATCCACTGTCTGTAAATTGAAGACCCAAAAAATCTGGTGATGTAGTTCTAAAGGATACAGAGGAATATTACTTAAGAATAAAAAAGTCAATTCCCCCCAATACCCAAAACATTCCTAAATAAGTATGCACCCAATAGTAGAACATCATATATACATAGAGCAAAAATTGACAAGACTGAAAGAAGAAAAAGACAAATCCACAACAGTAATTGGAGACATCAATACTCCTCTCTCATAATAAACAGAACTAGCACAGAAAAAATCAGGAAGGCTACAAAAGAATTAACATCAGTAACACAAGATTTAACTATAGACTCTATAGAACTGACTCCACCCAACAACAGAATACATCTTTTAAAGTGTACATGGAACATTCTTCAAGATATATCATACCTTAGATCATAAAACAAGTATTACAAAAGTTTTAAAAATTGAAACCATACAAAGTATTTTTCTGGCTCAAGAAACCAACAATACAAAGGCTACAGGAAGTCTTCAAGTAGTGGAAAATTAATCTATATACATCTAAACAAATCACAGGCCTTGAATGGTCTTGACACTTGACTCACTTTTTAAAGTGAGTCTGAAGGAAAATTAGCAAATATTTTGAACTGAACAAAAATATAACATATCAAAATTTGTGGAATGTAGAGGGAAATTTACAGCATTAAATGCCTTTTTTAGGGAAAAAAGTCTCTAATCAGTAATTTAAGCTTTTATCAGAAGCAACCAGAAAAAGAAGAGCAGTTATTCCAGAGCAAGCCAAAGGAAGAAAACAGGAAGGGTAAGAGCATAAATTAATGAAATACAGTACAGAAAATAAATAAATAAATAAATAAATAAATAAATAAATAAATAAACCTGGTTCTTTGAAAAAATCAATGTAATTGTTAACCTCCTAAGCAAGACTAACCACGAAAAAGAGGAAAAAATAAACTAATTATCAACATTAGGAATGAGGGAGAAAATATCATTACTACTCCAAGATATTAAAACAATAATAAAAGAATGCTCTCAACAACTATGCACATAAATTTGACAATTTAGGGGCAGCCCCGGTGGCTCAGCGGTTTAGTGCTGCCTTCAGTCCAGGGCATGATCCCAGAGACCTGGGATTGAGTCCCACGTCGGGCTCCCTGCATGGAGCCTACTTTTCCCTCTGCCTGTGTCTCTGCCTCTCTCTCTCTCTCTCTCTCTCTGTGTGTGTCTCTATGAATAAATAAAATATTTTTAAAAAGTGACAACTTAGATAAAATTGTCCAATTGACCAATTATCCAAAACTCATAAACTACTAAAACTCACCCAAGATGAAATAGATAACTTCACTAGTCTTATAAGAAAATAAAATGGTCTCCATTTACAGATGACAAATTTGGAGTGAGGCACACAGCAAATCCTTGAAAATTCTGAAATCCAGCTGGACACATGCTGTCAGAGCTTCCATTGCTGGCCTAGGTACTTTTCTTGATTACAGTCTGGGTCTGTTCTATAAGAGTGATTCTCATCAATCGTTTTCCTTCTTGTGTTCTATCCTCAGGGAGGTCTTTCCTTTTCCATAGGAAATGGCCTGTGTTTGAAATTTTTGAATAACTGAATAGTTTTTCCAGTCTGTTTCCTTCCCATAGAATGTTGGTGTCCAGATGCTTTTTCATTTTGAACTGACTACAGTCCCTTTTAATCCAAGCTGATGCTCTTTGGATATTCTATGAATCTAGTTGGAACTTACTCCGTGTCCCCAGTGCCACATCAATAATTCTTTTTCAGACACATGTTTCTGTACTTTGCATGGAATGACAAAGTGCCATGGCACAACGTTCTTAGTATTCCTAGAAATGTTTTTTGTCTAGGTGAACTGGGGGCCTATGAGGCACCATCTTCAGTCCTTCTGAGTTCTTAAGGAAGGCTTTTATAGACAACATTTCTGATTTGATTTTTTCCCTAAGGCTGTCTCTTACTTTGAGAAAGGCTGTTTATTACTCTGCTGGCTAAAGAAAAAGCCCTGGCTGGAGAGATTAGAAATGTAAAACCTTTCTATTTTCCTCAACCCAGCAAGACCTGGATACATATTTCTTTTGAATTATTTGCAAACTTAACTATCCTTTCTTAGTTCATTTCTTTTCATATCGTACACAAAGAAGTCATCCTTTCATTGGAAATCTCCTTAAGTTAGATCCACAAGTTTATTAGGTACAAATTTTCTAACTTCCATTTTACTACAGGGACAGTCATGAAATTGTTTTATGATGAAAAAACACAGATCACCATTCTTCAAACTTACAGTAGCAGTTTCCTCAACATTTTTTTCAGCATCCATTAAAATTTGTCTGCCAATCCTCCAGCTTCTGCCAGCAGCTTACTTGCCACTTTTCCCAACCTATATGCCCAGTGCCTAGTCTCAAAGCCTATAGCTTTTTAAAGTAAAAATCCCTTTCTGTATACTAGTTTCTGAATGTATTATGCTACTTTACAACAACCCACCTTAAAACTTAAGAATTCCAACAATAATTATTTCTCATGATTCAATCGGTTGGGTGGAAGGTTCTTCTACAGGTCTTGCCTATGCTAACGCACGTGACTGTGTCCAGCTAGGTTGATGAAGAGCTAGCTTACGTAGAATGGCTAGGTCTCTCTCTTCATGTGTTCTCTCATCCTTAAAAGATGTTAACCTGTCTTTCTTTACATGATAGAGGTTGGCAATATTCCCAAGAAGTGAGCCATAGCTTTTTGATTATGTTTGTATATGTCCCAGCAGCCAAAGTATGTGACAAGCCAAGCCAGAGTCAATGTGGGAAGAGAACTCACAAGGTCTCTTGTGGATGCCATGAGTCATGATTCACTGGGACTCACTGATGTAACAATCTACGATGGGGATTTGTGTGGGAAAAGAGCAGTTAACACTTGATGTTTGGTCCAGAAAATTCCTTTGGAAAACACATTGTAACAATTAACAACATAAACTTTAGGTCCTGTGAGCCTCAACATTTAGCAGGTCCTTTTACATCAGAAGTTCTAAAGCATTTAATATTTCCCTTTATAGAAGACAAGGTATTTTAATTGATAAAACATTTCCTGTAAGATAGCAACACCCTTGTCAGCAACATAGAGGGGTATATTCTGACCAGTTTCATGAACATATCTAATTTACAAAGTATGAGACCCAAATGAATGATGAAGAAAGCAAATCCACTGTTCCTGGAATCTCTAATGACAGTAATGCCAAAGAGAATGTGAAAAATCAGTTGTTATTATTTTCCAGAGACCCTAACATACTGTAGGATTCAGAGCCTGAGAAGGCTATCAAATGCAAATTTGAAAGTTATGGAAAAGTCATATCTTCAAGATTTTCATGTTCCTTATCATTTCTAGCTGTCTGGGCTCCCTTCATCAGCCACAGTGAGGCATTTTTCCTTGATGTTTCACCACTGTAGTTTGTTTAATTGAAACAAGACTCATATCTAACATTTGCAATTAAATAATTAAAATATTAATCATATTGGTTGTATATGTTTCAGAAAACAAGTGGGGAAGATTGTTTTCTTTTACCAAGGTATTTCAGAATCTTTATTTGCAATAATTTCTCTATATACTCTATTGATGCTATTTAATAGGCTATTCTTAATTCTAGGATACTTCACTCCTGTTCATTTGCTTAAGAAAATCGGTATTCAAAAACTATCTCACGATTATTATATAAATAATGGATGATTGTATGAATAACAAGACTTGATTTATACCATTTTTTGAAATCTGGGCTTATTTTTCACCTCATGTTATATACTTTATTTTTTCCATTCAAAGTAATAGCTGAACTTGGCCATAATAGATTAGTCATTTCTGTTTTTTTAATCCGCTCAGAAAATTCCTTCCTCTTTCAATGTGTTTAAACAGGAAAGAGATATTAGTGTTCATTTGTATATACTTGATTTAATTCATGGTTTTTGATTCAATTAAATTACTTTTAACACCCAGCTATGTTTTTGTTTTATTTGAGGTATGTCATTTAAAATATGAATAATATAAGGCTGTTCCAGAAATCTCACAGAGGAAGACATAGACATGGCCAACAAGCACGTGAGAAGATGCTCCGCATCATTTGCCATCAGGGAAATACAAATCAAAACACAATGAGATACCACCTCACACCAGTGAGAATGGGGAAAATTAACAAGGCAGGAAACCACAAATGTTGGAGAGGATGTGGAGAAAAGGGAACCCTCTTGCACTGTTGGTGGGAATGTGAACTGGTGCAGCCACTCTGGAAAACCGTGTGGAGGTTCCTAAATGAGTTAAAAATAGATCTGCCCTACAACCCAGCAATTGCACTGCTGGGGATTTACCCCAAAGATACAGATGCAATGAAACACCGGGACACCTGCACCCCGATGTTTCTAGCAGCAATGTCCACAATAGCCAAACTGTGGAAGGAGCCTCCATGTCCATCGAAAGATGAATGGATAAAGATGTGGTTTATGTATACAATGGAATATTACTCAGTCATTAGAAACAACAAATACCCACCATTTGCTTCGACGTGATGGAACTGGAAGGTATTATGCTGAGTGAAGTAAGTCAATCGGAGAAGGACAAACATTATATGGTCTCATTCATTTGGGGAATATAAAAAATAGTGAAAGGGAATAAAGGGGAAAGGAGAAAATATGAGTGGGAAATATCAGAAAGGGAGACAGAACATGAAAGACTCCTAACTCTGGGAAACGAACTAGGGGTGGTGGCAGGGGAGGTGGGCGGGGTGGGGTTGACTGGGTGATGGGCACTGAGGTGGGCACTTGACAGGATGAGCACTGGGTGTTATTCTATATGTTGGCAAATTGAACTCCAATAAAAAATAAATTTATAAAAAAATAAGGCTGTTCCCTATTTGAACATTTGGGTACTTCTACTTTGTTAATGAAGAGGCAGCTCAAGTTTTATAAAATCAGAATTATTGATTAGATTACATTTTAAGATAAGAACAAGATATAGTTTTAGCACAATAAAAAAACACCTGATAATTTAGGCATTAACAAAACTATCTTATATATATGCTTGAGTTAAAATAGGTAATTTTGTTAAAGCAGAATGTGCTAAACTGATACATTATGTAAAAATTTTTGAAAACATTCCCAAATGAAATGCTTCTATCAGTGTAATTATACCAATGATATACAATTTACATATTATCTAATTTGGCTTGTGACAGGTTTGCTTGAAGGTATGAGCTGGAATATTGCAGAGTAGTGGAAGTTCCTGATAGCATATACAAGATGACAAGGAAATTACTTGGTGGAACACTGGGGCAATATTATTTCTTGGACCCCAGCTATATGCCAGGTATCCTTTGCAGAATGCATTTTCTGATTTATTTCTTACAACAAAGCCAACAAGTAGATGCTATTAAATCTATTCCACTGTTAAGGAAATTAACATATATCAAATTCAGACTCAGATTTGGTGTTGTATGTGTGATGTGATTGATTTCCAGTCAGAGAAGAGAGAAAGAGAAGTCAGGAGATGGGGGTTTAATCTGAATGCTATATAAATCTTAGGAAAGACACATGAATTCCTACATTGCAATACTGTTACCTGAAATTTTAATTCTAACATATCACGTTTTAGTAGAGTATTGTATTCGTGTCTATGGGACATACACTTAGAATTCCTCTTTTAATAATCCTATGACTTTGTGCCACTCTCTTTCTCAGGATCTGTAGTAAGCCACAAGCTCCATGTCCTTTATTGGATTGGCATGATGAGGCGTATAAAATAGTTTTTATTAGTATAAAGCTAATTGGCTCAACTTGCAAATTAGTCTAATAATACACTAATCAACTAAACTCATCTGCCTCAATTTCGTATTTTATAGTCAGAGCAGAAATGATGCAACTTAATATCCTAAATATCATAATTTGAGTCCGGGAGCAATACCAACTTGTCACTCTCAAAGCCCAGCTGAAGGTGAAACTGGAGAATACACTGGCTATGAAGCAGCTCAACAGTGTAAGAAATGAATTTTATGTGAAAAGAGCAGAAAAAGCTGAAGGGGACACATAGTGTGTTTGTTGTGCCTGACACTGCTCTATTTTATTTCGTTTTCTGGAGTATGCCCTGTGCTCTATTTGCCCAGCAGCAGATGAGCTGTAAATGATTATTTCACCTAGTGAGATAAACCTGATTACCAAAACTGTGAGGCAGGAAAGGATTTCTTAGATTTCGATAATAAAACTAGACTTACGGCTGTCAAAAGTAGTGACTGGTTAATTTTCACAAAATTTAATTTTCAGAAGTCTTATTTACTATACGTAGTATTCCATAGAAGACTCATCAGTTTGCCACTTCAAATAAAAGTCTTAGAATAAAGTGATATTGCTCCTCATCACCATACTTTTAAATTCCCACTTAACATAGGAACTATATATTTTGCTTCAATGTCATAGATGTTAATTTCAGACCCTCTTTTCATCAAGGGCAATTTCAACTTCCTGGATGCTGGCTAATCCTTTTACTTTAGAAAGGAAAAAGATAGATAGATAGATAGATAGATAGATAGATAGATAGATAGATAGATGATAGACAAATGGACAGATGGACTTGGAAGCCAATGCACGTCCCTTTTTTATGGGTTGCTTTATCAAATATTAAAGAATGAACAGAAGATATATTGTTTCAACAACGAAATCCCACTAAGAGTAGTGTATTCGTTCAGATTTCAGCAGTTATATTTGCATCCATGCTATCAAAGCCCCTGGAATATTTTTCAAGGATTCTCTCTCACTTTAAGCTGTGCATCAGTAGCTACCGTGGGTCAGTGAGAACCATACAAAGGAGGGTCTTGGATTATGCCTACAGTGTCAGGCATTTATCAGATTTACACGTTGGTGATGATGAATTTCATATGTAGGGTGTAAGGAGCATATTTCTCTCTGAGTACAGACTCCAGTATAAGCCCAGTCAGTCATCCAAATGGAGGCTACATGAGACTGTGGGAAAGGCAAGCCAAATTCATCATCACAGCCTAAAAAGCACACAGCATTGTCAGACAGGATAAAAATATAAAATCCTCTCATAGGTTGTTTATTAGAAACACATCTAAAATTTACATATACTCACAGAACAGATTTGAATAGAAGAATGGGGGGGGGGGAGGTACATTAGCCAAACATTATGCAAAAGATGTCAGACAAAATTAACTTTAAAGAAAAGAGCATTATTTGATATTCTCCAAGAAGACAAAATTTAAAAATGAAGTAATGGAATCTTTCAAATGTCTCCTTGTGAGCCAGGATTCTTTTCATTTTTATACTATTTTGTAAAGGCAAATGGATTTTCTGGTGTGCATTTTCTAAGTGGAATTATTCCTAGTAAGTTTATAGCGTTTCTTGTCAGAACAGTGATATTGCATATGAACTCCCTTACATTAATTTAGATAATCAAGTTTCAGTGGCCCCACATTCTTTCTCAATTTTCAGCATATAAATTATCAACATTAGGGATCCCTGGGTGGCGCAGCGGTTTGGCGCCTGCCTTTGGCCCAGGGCACGATCCTGGAGATCCAGGATCGAATCCCACGTCGGGCTCCCGGTGCACGGAGCCTGCTTCTCCCTCTGCCTGTGTCTCTGCCTCTCTCTCTCTCTCTCTCTCTCTGTGTGTGTGTGTGTGACTATCATAAATAAATAAAAATTTAAAAAATAAATAAATAAATAAATTATCAACATTACTTAAAATCTGAGTTTCCCTCTGCTATGTAATATGTCAGGGTGGCATGGGCCCAAGGAATAACATCTTATTCTAACTGCCCAAATGTTTACAGGATTAGTCAATATTTAGGGAGACGGTTTTGTAACAAATACAAATATTTGTTTTACGGTAGTCTGTTAAGCATTTTTTTAAAGGTTTGAACATTCGATCAGCAGCACCATTAGTATAAGACAGCTATTACACTCTGTACTATTTCATGAGCATAGGGAATTTAGAATATTTTGACATGGAGCCCTATGCTGAGGGCTCCGGAGTTAGTTTTATATTTTGTCATACAACAAATTAACAACCTGGGGGGTGATAACACAGTTTTGAGCCTAAGGTAGTCAAAGCTATGTGAGTCAGCTCCAAAGAACTAGTACCTTAGTTGATTTTGAGAGATCAAATTTAAATGAATGTATCATCTCCAAATCCACTCCCTGGAGACAGATGGTGATGATGATGATGATGATGATGATGATTTTTTGTATCAGGAAAGATACAAGATTGGGGCAACATTAAGATAATGAAGCACTTTTGAGAAAAGGAATACCTAAAACATTAGCTGTACGTTTTATCACCCTTACATTGTATTTGTGAACTTCAGGATATTTTTGCTCAGAGATGGTTCTATAAATCAGATTTCTTTGGTTTTAAGTGATGTTCTTTTTCACATATTGTTTATGTATGACAATGAGATGTAAGCAAGTTGTTTTCTCTTATTGCCCTGAGACCAACTTGCTTAACTTTAGAGATATCTTCCAGATTTAGAAACCAGATTTAAGTAAACTATAAAAGCATGAGGACTGGGAGTAAGAGAAATTATATTTTCTTCTTTGTCAAAACCAAATTTAAAAAGTTCATTTGGATTTTACTATACTGTGCTAATTAGTTTTATAGTAAAATACAATGCTAACACCAACTGCAGCAATGATTTATACAGATTTATTAAAAAACTAGAATGCTATTGAAGTTTTGCTATATTTACAATGCTACATTTATATACATGAAAATACCCCTCAATATTAATGATAAAATCTTATGGTTTTAAAGAGGCACATTTCCTCCTAACCCACTCATCTCCATATATTCACAAGCCCCAAGATGAATTTTCATAAGTAATGTTTAGATTTGTGAAAGAAACAATTGAATATCTCCAGTATCTATCTTCCTTCCTTCCTTCCTTTCCAGCTTTGGGAGACACAGAAGCATATAAAATTTCATGCACAGATTAAGGTTTGTAAGACCTGTGATCCACATTCATACTTACCCAATGAGTTGGCTGCAACAGTCAGAAGAATTTGAGCAAAGTAAGGTACTTGTGTCCTAAAGCACTGAATAAAAATGATCCTCTGCAGACTTACACACACACGATATAAGAAATATGTTTCTTAGAAGTAGCATTTTAGGGGTGTCAGGGTTGCTCAGTACATTAAGTGTCTGCCTTCAGCTCAGGTCATGATTCCAGGATCCTGGTATGGAGTCCCATATCACAGGGAGTCTGCTTCTCCCTCTTCCTCTGCCCGCCCCTCCCTTCTGCTCGTGCGTGTGCTCTCTCTCAAAAATAAATATATAAAAGCTTTTTTTAAAAAGCAGCATTTAACTATCCTGTATAACTCTAAGAATGAATCACCAATGAATACTTTTACCCTGCAACTGTTGATCATGATTAACCAATAAAGTTTCCCATCTAGCCAAAAACAACACCCCCCCCCAAAAAAAGAAGAAACAAGATTGAAAATAATATAAGCTTGTGATTGTAAGACAAGAAGGAATTCAAAATATATAAATATCTTGAATGTTAATACACAAAGATAATTAGAAGAGGCTACCTGAACCTACCCATACTATTGAATACCTCTTAAAATTAACATAGCCCTGACTTCATGAGTATCTGAGAGCTTAGCCTGTTCCCAAGAAAGTACTTGAGCCATAATCTTTTATAGCAGAAAAGCAGAGAAATATACTTCAAAGTGGGTACCTATACTTCAATTTGCCAATAGGACTTTGCCTCAGTGACTATGTTAATTTCTCAATTGAACTTTAAAAAATCAATTCTCATTTTTTGACATTGCCGAATGATTTAAAGATTGTAGAATGTGAATACTAATATATCTGAAATGTTTTTAAATAGTCACCTTTTGGATAAAGGTAACCGCACATAGTCTTCTAAGGATTTGTTTTGGTTTCAATGCTTTGAAAAGAAAATATCATGGACCAGTAGGTCTTTCCACACCACTTTCTAAAGCTTCCTTGACTATGAAACTTTAGCCTGATAAGGCCTCGCACCTCTTCCTCATCAGTTTATGCTGCAACATGATGACAACATGGTTTCAAGGGTAATTTCCAATTACACCAGACCTGTAAACTGTGGGTCACTGAGATTATACAAAATTGGATTTGGCTTCCTTTTAAATTTCACATTCATCACATAATCAGGATATGAAGCATCCCACAGAGAGGAGGTGGCATTCAAAGGAACGAGCAGAACGTGTTTAAATAATACACACTACCAAATTTTACAGCTGTCCTTTTATATTCAAATGATATTATGCACACTGTCACGTTAAATCGAAAACATTTTCGATCTAAAAACATACTGTTGAAACAAACGACATAGTGAGAAACAAGACCAAAATCTATTTTTATAAAATATAGTCTATAATTTCAGATACAAAAATGCTACATACAACCATATTTAGATATCTTCTAAATTATAATCTGAGATTTATATTTTTTAAAGTTCTCTCTGATGAATTTCAAATTTAGTATTTTTACAGAATTTAAATCTCTATATTGAATCTTTAGGTTTCTTTTTAAAACTGGAACTGAACAAAAATATAATTCTAAAATAAGATTCCTGACTTCAAAGAACTGTGTCTTCAGATAACCTTTCTTCTTACTTAAATCATTAGGACCAACTTCCTTTAAATTATACTTCCTTTATTTGACTGACCTCTAAGTAGAAAACTTCATGATTTGGACTTCAGTTGGATTTTCTTCTGGTTTTTGGATTTCTTTATGCTATTTTGACATCACTATTATATTTTATCATACCTTCTCCCAAAACAAGTTGCTCATTATGTGCTGCTATCAAGTATGTTACTGAAATATAACCTAAAGGAAGAAATTAAGCTTCTTGCTTCCATTTCCCTTAAGCATCAGTGATCATTTCAATCATAACAATTGCCAGATTTGTACTTTTTATTCTGGATTCCTAATTATATAGGACAATTGAGGGTAATTCAAAAGTGTTTCAGAATCATCTACTGCCAAGATTCTGGGAAATGTCTTTTGCAAAACAGAATGTTAATGCTCTGAGGACTCTATTATATCTGCATCAACATGTCCTGTGCACTTTTATGGAATGAGAAGGTAAAGGGCTCATCATAATTAGTATTGTAATGCCACTATGTGCAGACACTCTGTCAATCAACACATATTGAGAACCAATTTTGTTTTAATTTTTAGTTACATATATTTGTATATTGTTAATTCCTAAAGATAACTAGTAAAAACTCATTATGATCAGTTTGATATATATTTAAGTGTATGGTCTTGTATAGATCTTGTGAAAGTATTGCAGGCCATGAATGTCTGCATCTGAATGATGAGAGGAAATAATGTTTCTTAAGAATTGTCTAAAATGAGCAACAATTCAATAGATGCTTCAGTTCTTAAACACATCTTTATTTTAAACTGAACTGTTGTGGGGAGCTATAAATAAGATTAACTTTTGGTCTGTTTCATAAAATAGCAAGTTTTATTGTGTTATCATGCTTAATATTTTAAAAACTCTTGACCTTACCTCATCTGCAATGACATATTTTGGTATATTAATTTCTTTCTGGCTAAATCAGTAATAGCCAGTTGTAATGACCAGCATGTGCATGCATGCACACACACATACACACACACACAAAGATGACAAAAAAGTAAAAAGGCCTAATAAAGAGCTTATTAATAAACTTCATTACAGAGAGGTGGCCAAGAAGGAAAGCCATGACTCTTTTTTCTATTTTATAAAACAGAGCACAAGTAATATTTTGCAAGGCTATGAATTTTTTTTTCCATTTGTACCATTTTTTTGGTAAAGTAGGACTTATTTTCCTTCCTTCTTTCTTCTTCTTTTTTTTTAATTTTTTTTTTTTGCATAAGCATCTACAAACTCTAAAGGTAGGCAAATAAGAACTATGAGACCAGTGAATTACTTTTAGATACTTCTGCTATGCTAATCAGGTGAGAGAAATCTGGGTTTCATATTAGGAGCCCTTCTAAATGGTTTAATTCCTTTACAGCTACCATTAGCTGTCAGCTTCACCGTGGATATTGTCCATGTGCACTTTGAGGTAGTCATTCCTTGTAAACTTCTTATGGCAAAACTGGCATTCTGCCAGTGGACGATTGGGATTGTGAGTCATCTTGTGTCGGATCAACATTTTCTTTAGGCTAAAAGCCAAGTCACACACCTAGAAAAGATCCAAAGATACCAATTATATTATACTGAAAAATCTGAAGATATGCCAATTTATCATTTATACAATATACATTATGCATATTCCTATTACCAAGTATGTCCTGATGGGCATAAGAGCAGAAATTGCTTGAAATAAATGGAATTTAACATCCCAACTAAAGGGTAAAGAAAATTAATTATAGTTACCAAAAGCCGATGCATTTAATGTGTGTATCCTTTGTACCGTAACCACTCTGTCTTCCCCTCTATTACTGTATTTAAACATGTCTAGAGAAACAACTCCTTGGGAACAATATCTTTCTTCCCATGATGGAGTGTACTGACAATTTCATATTAAACCTCATAAACAAAATCCCTAGATGGCCCAGAGGGCATCTGTCCATATGACATAAATAGTACAAGACACATCTCACCAGTGATCCCTTCAATTTAGTCCTATTTGTGATGTAAAAAATAACACTGCTTTAAGCATCCTAGGTGGAAGTTTATTACCCACAATTCCAATTCTTTATGTCTTATTATATACACTCATTTTACTAAGGCATCTAATATGTTGACTTCATATAAGCTCTGCTACATCGCCACCTGGCCCAACACACATGAACAGTCTAATAATTAAAAATATTGGGGCAGCCCAGGTGGCTCTGTAGTTTAGCACCACCTTCGGCCCAGGGCGTAATCCTGGAGACCCAGTATCCGGTCCCACGTCGGGCTCCCTGCATGAAGCCTGCTTCTCCCTCTGCCTGTGTCTCTGCCTCTCTCTCTCTATCTCTCATGAATAAATAAATAAAATCTTAAAAAATATATATTAAATTAACACAGAAGATGTAAGGTCTTCCTGCCTCAGTACCTTCCCACTTCTCATGATGTAGCTTCCTCTTATTGATTCCTTGGGGAAGCCTATATGATCCGTCTTCCAGAAGTCCTCTGTTAAATGCTTTCATAGTAGCTTTTCCTTTTTCTTTCTTTTTTTTTTTATTTTTATTTATTTATGATAGTCACAGAGAGAGAGAGAGAGAGAGAGGAGAGAGGCAGAGACACAGGCAGAGAAGCAGGCTCCATGCACCGGGAGCCTGACGTGGGATCCGATCCCGGGTCTCCAGGATTGCGCCCTGGGCCAAAGGCAGGCGCCAAACCGCTGCGCCACCCAGGGATCCCTCCTTTTTCTTTATTACACTTACCTTGAATATAATTAATTATTGGGTGATTTTTTTTATGTCTGTCTCCTTACTAATCTAAGAAACATTAGGGCAAGAGTAGTCATTCCATAAATATCTATTGCCTTAAAGAAAGAAAGATAGATGTTTGATAGATAGGAAAAGTCCTGTGAGCAATGTAGACATACCAAAGCATGTGAAACAACTCCAGAGAAATTGAAGAAGGTACTATAGAGGTTATTTTCAAGTAAAACAAAACAAAACAAAACAAAACAAAACAAAACAAAAAAAAAACTTCTACATTTCCAAACGTTTTGTAAGTATAATCAAAATTTGTTACCATAAATAACAAAGAATTATAATGTACCCCCTGTTTTCTATTTACCTGGCTCTTTCTTTAAACTTCATGTAATAAACAACAGATACCAAATTCTTCATTGGCCTCCCATTGAATGTAGATTCAAAATAAATTCCTTGCCATGGTTGAAAGGCCCATCAATTTGCTAACTTCATCTGCCTCCCTTCTTTCTCACTATGCTCTGGCTCTACTTGCCTTCTTACCTCCCCTAATACTCAGGCTCCTTCCCACCTACAGATCTTGATTTATGCTGTTCCCTGGGGGATCCCTGGGTGGCGCAGCGGTTTAGCGCCTGCCTTTGGCCCAGGGCATGATCCTGGAGACCCGGGATCGAGTCCCACGTCGGGCTCCCGGTGCATGGAGCCTGCTTCTCCCTCTGCCTGTGTCTCTGCCTCTCTCTCTCTCTCTGTGACTATCATAAATAAATAAAAATTAAAAAAAAAAACAAAATTATGCTGTTCCCTGAGCCTGGAATGTTCTCTTCTCCATGGCTGACTCCTTCTCATATTTTAGGTTCCTTACAGCTACTTTTTCAGAGACTTCTACCTTAAGTATTCTTTTATGCTTCCCCCCCCCTTTTTAAAATTATTCATGGGCTGTATCATAAAATGCAATTAGGTATTTATTCAGGTTTATTTGTTCAATGTCTGTACCCCACAGGAATGTGACTTCTGTGAGCACAGAGGACATAGTGTCTTATTCACTGTCTCATTTCAGTGTTCAGCACAGGGACTAGGTCGAAGGGCAAATATCAGCTTTCATTATGTGCCAGGAACCATTCTTTGCAATTCACAATCATTAACTTGTGCAATCCTCACATCATCCTTTTAGGCAGATACTAGTATTATGAACCCCATCTTACAGAAGGAAACTGACACATTGACATCAGTGTCTCAAGCAGGTTTCCCAAGGTCACAGAACTAAGTAGTGGTTTCCAGGACTTAAACCCACGCAGTCTGGGTTCATAGTCTTTACAACCCCAAGGACAGACCATTATTAAAGACTCAAACTTCAAATAAAGAAAGATATGTGAGTTGACATTTGCCTGGCTGACACTGTTTTTAAGAAATAAAAACCTCTGAGAATATAAAGGAGGTTCTCAGTTCAGCTCACCAGTGCTGAACTCTCAAGTTCAAGTTCATTTACATGGTCACCATGGGGAAATCACAGCAGCAGCAAGCTGGAGAAATGAAAGGAAGTTGAGCAAAACGCTGAAGTCATTGACTTCATTGACAATGACACTGAATTAAGAAGTCGTAGAAGCTCCACATAGGAACTGGGATGAGAACAACCCAAGAGATTGTTGAATGAGGGTCAGGTAGAGGATTAAATGTCAGTAGAAGCAGCTGATGTCACATTTGTGAAAGTGACTACCTACACATCACGTTTTCATGAACTTAAATGGAGCCTGCTTCTCCCTCTGCTTGTGTCTCTGCCTGTCTTTCTCTCTCATGAATAAGTAAATAAAATCTTTTAAAAAAAAAAAAAAACTTAAATGTAGTCATTAAGAAATTTGAAACTAATGTTTTGCATAAATCAGTCAAATGCGAGGACATTCATGGTCATTTTAGAATTACTAGAGAACAAGAAAGAATCCAAAGAGTACAACAGGGATGCTTCCTTTTCTTTCTTTCCACCTGCAGTTCTTAGCCAACCCTTCAACCTACTTCAAATTAGTATTAATTCACATGCCAAAGAATAGGAAAATATTTATTCTTTCTCTAAGGCAGCAGTAAACTGATTTTATTTTAAAGTGAAGTGAAACAACACATTTAACAAAGAATCTTGAGAAATAACATTAGAATTCTACACAAAAATCTTCAGTTAATATTTATCAATCACATGCAATGTGCCTGTCACTTCAGTTAGCAACAGAACGACAAAGCATTCTGTCCTGCCCTGTGGAGTCCGGTACTAAAAAGAAATATTTTCAAAAAATAAAAATTAAAAAAAATTAAAAAAGAAAAAAAAAAGAAATATTTTCAATGCCATGAACATAATGCTAGGAGAAGGAACAGATGAGAATGCAATCAAGTCTTCCTGGATGTATGGGTGTTCTCATGTCATAAGGTGGAGAATGATATCCCACGGAGAGGGAAGAGAATGTGCAAAAGTACAGAGGTATGACAAGCAAGGCTCATGTGGGGAACTGAAAACAGTTTACTAAGGCTGAAGAAACAGATTATTAGAGCAACAAATTGAAATAAATTTAAATAAGGGAAATAATTTGAAAAAGAAGTTAAAATTGAAGCTAAACCCTGATGATCTCGGTAATCAGAAGAAGAAACTGGAAGCATCTTCTGCAAGTAGTGGGAATTAATTAAAGGATTCTAAGTTAGAGGCTAAAGCTAAAATATCATTTAGTCAGCAAGCTGGAGAATATGAAACTGGAGTCAGCAAGGCCAATACGATTATTCCACTCCAAGCCAGAAATAATTTGAACATGAATTAAGATAGTGCTCATTGATTCATGCTTTTCAAAATATTCACTAAATGTTCTTATCTGCCAGGCAAGGTTCTAGACCTGGGGACACAGCAATTGACCATAAGAAAAAAACTGTCGTCACAGAGCTTATAATACAAGATAAATAATTAAACAAGCACATATGTGAGATTTCAGGTGGATATAAGTGCCATGAAGGAGAAGAAGAATATGGGTTGGGGTTAAGAAAGTAATGGAAATAAGAAAGAGAAGAATTTGAGTAGAGAACTGAAATAAGTATAGGAGAAGGCCATAAAGGCACCTGTGAAGGGGGTCTCAGGCCAGGGAAGCTGCCAAAACAAAACAAAACAAACAAACAAACAAACAAAACCCCCTACTCATTGGAAATTACTTAGTGTATCTGAAAAACAGCAAGGAAGTGATATGGCCAGAATGAGGTGGACATGGGTGGTAAAGTCACAACGGTTGGGATAGGAGGATGGGGGTACAGATCTGTAGGGACTTTTAGACTGTGGTAAAACTTTGGTTTTCACTCTAAATGGGATGAACAATCATTGGAGGGTTTAAGTAAATGAGTAAAATATAATCTATATACAACCTACACCTAAAACATATAAAATCTGACTCAGAGGTGGGCAGCTTAGGACAGACTGTGAGGAGCAATGGTAGAAGACGGATAAATTAAGAAACTACTACATTATTGCAGGACACTAAGCTGATTGCTGGGGAGATATGAAAAGTGTTCAGATTCTCAGCTTATTTTAAATGTAGGGCCAATCAGATTTGCTACTGGTTTGGATGTCAGAATGAGAAAAAGAAAGGAGTAAAGGTGGCAATGGAAATTTAGAGAGGAGGGACCCCTGGGTGGCTTAGCGGTTGAGCGCCTGCCTTTGGCTCAGGTTGTGATCCCAGAATCCGGGACCGAGTCCCACATTGGGTTCCCTGCGAGGAGCCTGCTTCTCCCTTTGCCTGTGTCTCTGCCTCTCTTTCTCTCTCAGTCTGTGTCTCTCATGAATAAGTAAATAAACCTTTATTCTCTTTTAAAGGAAATTTAGAGAGGATAATAAGTTTGAGAAATATACAGAATGAAGACTGTCAGGAATTACGGGGACTGAAATGGGGGCTACTTGGCTTTGAATCCTAGAATCCTGAGTTGGCCAGTTGTAAATAGTGGAGAAGAGGCAAGTCACTCAACTTCAGTGAGACTCAGTTGCTTCAGATAGGTGGAAACATCTGGATATCTCTGGGATGTAGTGAGGATCAGAGAAAATATATACAAACTGGATCACTAGATCTTTCTCACAACAGAAGCTCAACTAGATGATGCTGTTGGTCATGGCTTAAGGAAAGGTGTTTGGCATGTGGCTCAGAGCTTTAGTTTGGGTTATTTGGACATGGTGGAGCCCAGAGAGAGATGTATAGAGATGTATACATAGCTATAGAGAGATGTATAGGGATCATGTTCAGTGACTGACAATACTGGGGGAGATACTGATTTCAATCTAGAACACAGGAGAGATGTGTGACAGGCAGCTCAAAAAATTTGCCTCAAAAAATTTCAGAAGAAAGATCTAGGCAGGAGAAAGAGATCTGGAAGTCATCACCATAGGGATAAGAGCAAAGATATTTGAAGTTCAATAGCTATGGCATGCCGGGGGAGCTTCATGGCATGGTCATCCCATGACCAGGCCTAAGAGCCTAGTGTTAATGAATGAAGTGGCGTTTGAGCAAAATTGTAAAGAACCAAGATTAACATACATCAGTTTTTTCTTTACAATTTTGCTCATGCCACTCAAGTGCAACTCAAATGTCATGTGTATGCATCTGTGTGTGTGCATGCACGTGAGTGTTCATGTGTGTGTGTGTGTGTGTGTGTGTGTGTGTGTGTAAATGCTAGGCAGTGGGAACAAGGGATGCAGAGGAAGTAGTGTATGAAACCACACAGAACAAGGGACAGAGATGCAGATCAGCACCACTGATTCAGGAAACAGACTCCTTCTCTGACCACTTACAAAAGACAATTGTCACCAAAGGCTCTACTCATTGATCTCCGAAGAGAACCAAAATCCTTCACTGCTTGAACATTAGAAGCAGTAAGTGCCACAGGAGCTGACCTGGACCAGATCCAGGCCTTATCTCAACTGAGCGCCCACAGACTGACTTCGAGTTTGGTTGGTTAACTTCCTGTAGCCTTATGTTTTCTTGTTTTTGGTGTGTTTGGCTTGTCTTCTGTCCTGCTTTGTGTGCTGTGTAAGAAGCCAATTTTAATCACATAGTAAATTGTCCCTGGATCTGGAATCCTGAACCTGCTTTATAATTGTGATTTAACTTGGCTTTATCAACAAGCACATGAGAAAATGCTCCGCATCACTTGCCATCAGGGAAATACAAATCAAAACCACAATGAGATACCACCTCACACCAGTGAGAATGGGGAAAATTAACAAGGCAGGAAACCACAAATGTTGGAGAGGATGTGGAGAAAGGGGAACCCTCTTGCACTGTTGGTGGGAATGTGAACTGGTGTAGCCACTCTGGAAAACTGTGTGGAGGTTCCTCAAAGAGTTAAAAATAGACCTGCCCTACGACCCAGCAATTGCACTGCTGGGGAATTACCCCAAAGATACAGATGCAATGAAACACTGGGACACCTGCACCCTGATGTTTATAGCAGCAATGTCCACAATAGCCAAACTGTGGAAGGAGCCTCAGTGTCCACCGAAAGATGAATGGATAAAGAAGTTGTGGTTTATGTATACAATGGAATATTACTCAGCCATTAGAAATGACAAATACACACCATTTGCTTTGACATGGATGGAACTGGAGGGTATTATGCTGAGTGAAATAAGTCAATCGGAGAAGGACAAACATTATATGGTCTCATTCATTTGGGGAATATAAAAAATAGTGAAAGGGAATAAAGGGGAAAGGAGAAAAAATGAGTGGGAAATATCAGAAAGGGAGACAGAACATGAAAGACTCCTAACTCTGGGAAACGAACTAGGGGTGGTGGGCAGGGGTGGGGGTGACTGAGTGGCGGGCACGGAGGTGGGCACTTGACGGGATGAGCACTGGGTGTTATTCTGTATGTTGACAAATTGAACACCAATAAAAAGTAAATTTATTAAAAAAATAACTTGGCTTTATGATTGAATAGAGCTGACACTGGAAGGACACACCTCGTGTTTGTGCCTTCATAGCATATTGATGGCAGCCAACAAATCAGATAACTTAGATGAAATGGACATGTTCTTAGAGGCACACAAATAACCAAAACTGATTCAAGAAGAAATAGAAAAATTCCAGAGACCGTAACAACTAAAGAGATTATGTCAAGGAAAAAACTTCCCAACAAAGAAAAGCCTGAAACCAGAGAGTTTCACTGATAAATTCCACCATTTAAAGATGAATTAACACTAATCCCCTCAAATTTTCCCAAAAAATAGAAGAGGAAACACTTCCTAATTTATTCTGTGAAGGCAACATTACATTAATAACAAAGCCAGACAAACATATTATAAGAAAACTATATAGGTCAATATTCCTTTTGAATACAGATGCAAAAATCTTCAAACAAAAAACAAAAACTTTTGTTCTAAAGTATATTAAAAGGATTATAAGTCATGACCAAATGATATTTATCCAGACTGCAATGGTAATTTCACATTATAAAATCAAACAATGTAATATAGTGGAATAATAAAACAAAAGATTAAAAAAAAGATCATCGGAGTTGATGAAGCAAAACCTTTGACAAAATTCAATACCCTGTTTTGATAAAAATACTCAGAAAACTAGGATAGAAGGGAACTTCCTTAACATAATAAAGGGTATTTATGAAAAACTCACACATAACATCACATTGAATGGTGAAAGATAGAAAAGTAATGCAAAGAATGGACCTCAACTTCATACTATACAAAAATTAACTTAAAGTAGGTCAAAGACCTAAATGTAAGAGTTAAAACTATCAAACTTAGAAAAAAACCATGAGAGTAAATCTTCATGACCTTAAAATTGGCAATTCTTAGATCTGACACCAAAAGTATGCTGAGAAAAAGAAATAAAAGCAAATAAATTGGATGTCAACATGGAAAAGTCTTTTTTTAAGATGATATTTTTTTAAAATAATCTTTGCATCCAACATAGGTGCTCAAACTCACAACCCCCAGACCAAGAGTTTCATGCTCTGCTGACTAAGCCAGCCAGGTGCCCTTAACATTGAAAAGTTTTGTGCATCAGAGGATATTATTTAAAAAGGGAAAAGACAACTTATGGAATGTAAGAAGATATTTGTATATCATATATCTGGTAAGAGTCTAGTATCTAGAATTAACAAAGTACTCTTAACATTCAATCATTTACAATAGCAATGAAACAAAAGACAAATATAACAACAAAACAAAAGACAAACAACGAAATTTTAAAATGGGAAGAGGTGTTGAACAGACATTTCTCCAGAGAAGATACAAATACCAACAAGCAAGTACATAGAAAGATGCTCAATATTATTAATCCTTTGGGAACTTTAAATCAAAACTACAAGGAGATATCATTTCACTCGCCCTAAGGTGACTATAATTTTAAAAAGCAGAACATTACAAGCATTGACAAAGATGTGAAAAAACTGGCAGTTGCAGGCACTCCTGGCCGGAATATAAAATGGTGCAGCTATTATGAAAAATAGTAAAGCAATTCCTTGAAAAGTCATCACCATATGACACAAGCAATTCTACTCCTCGGGATATACCTCAAAGAATTTAAAATAGGTACTTAAATACTTGTATGCACCTGTTAGTCTCAAAGCAATTCACAATAGCCAAAAGGGAGAAACAACCCAAATGTTCATCAATAATGAATAAACAAATTGTGGTATATCCATACAACAGAATATCATTCAGCCAAAGAGGAATGATGTATTGACACATGCTACAAAGTAGATAAACCTTAAAAACATTATGCTAAGGACCTAGTCACAAAGGTCACATATTGTAGGATTCATTTACATGAAATATCCAGAATAGGTAAATCTGTAGAAATGAAAGAAGATTAGTATTGTCAGGATCTGTGTAGAGTAGGGAATGATTCCTTAATTGGCATGGGATTTTATTTGGGAATATTAATGTCTGGACATGAGATAAAGGATATGGTTGCACATTGTTAATGTACTCCATGCCAATGAACTGTTCACTTTATTTTTTTAAGATTTTATTTATTTATTTGAGAGAGAGAGATAGAGAGAATGCACAGGCATGTGAGCACGAACATGGGGAGGGGCAGAGGGAGAAGCAGACTACTCTCTATGCAGGAGCCCAATGTAGGACTCGATCCCAGGACCCTGACATCATGACCCGAGCCGAAGGCAGACCTTTAACTGACTGAGCCACCCAGGCGCCCCTGCATTGTTCACTTTACAATGATTGATTTTATGTTATGTGAATTTCATCTCAAAAAAAATCATTACCTTGGGAGTGTGAAGAACACATATATTGGAGATGGACTGTAATAAAACACAGGGAGGGTGCAGGCTGCGCACTGCTAGTGGGAGTAGAAAGTGAGATGAAGTAATGGAGTTTAATGCTATTTAGGAAGGAGAAATACTGGGAGTGGGTGAGAAAGGATGACTTCTATCCAGAATGAGTAGATTAAGAGTTTAAATTTTGGAACAAAGACGGCCAGTTCTCTACAGAGCAGGTTGCATTTCAGGGAGGTTTTGAAGGCATTAAATTAAAAGCTCTACTCAATGGACCAGTTTGAGCCATAGATAAGGATCAGAGAGTTCTGAAAATGTGACAGAAATAAATGAGATAGAAGTAAATAGAAAAAAATTGGGCAGCCTGGATGCCTCAGTGGTTTAAGCGCGGCCATCAGCCCAGGGTGTGATCCTGGGGTCTCAGGATCCAGTCCCACATCAGGCTCCCTGCATGGAGCCTGCTTCTCTCTCTGCTGTGTCTCTACCTTTCTCTCTCTCTCTCTCTCTCTCTTTCTCTCTCTGTCTCTCATGAATAAATAAATAAAATATTAAAAAAAAAAGAAAAAATCATGCCTGTAACATTAGAGGTTTTTTCAGGATTTTTTTTTGTTTTAGTTTTTGTTTTTTTAAAATAACATTATGGTCCACTTAAGCTTAGGAAGTAGTCAACAAAAATATTTAGCATAAATGAAAGTTGAGTTGAATGTGATGGTAGGAAGGTGTCCATACACAGTTCATATTATTTTCTATCTCCCGTCAGTTATTTGTGTAGCTGTACAATTAAGTGATCTAAACAGGTTCTGTCTATAATAAAAAAAATGTTTCCAATAAAAGCACCAATGAATTAAACCAACAAATTATTAAGCTGGGGCTCGCTCTACCTCCAGTTCAGGATAGAGCTCTACATGTGTACATTTCTTTCTCCACAAGTACTTCTTGCCTTAAAGAAGTTCACTGTTCATACAGGTATTTTTATGAGTAGGCTCACTGGGAGTACATTGTTGCCTTAACCTTACCACCAAAGTTTCATGGAAGGACAAGGAAAACATCTCGTGTATGTGAGTTTCCTTTCATGTGGATTGCTTACCCCATACCTTTTCCGTTGGGATATGCCAATGGGACTAAGTACTGAGTTTCCCTCTACATTTTAAAGAGAATTCTATACTATGCAATTTCACACACTACAACTTTAATGTTTCTTCTTCTGCTGAACTACATTAATACTCTTTTTGCTATTTTTGTGTTAGAAATAATGTTTTCCCTAAAGCTGTGTCAATCTTCTGTCAACTGTCAATCTTACACAGAATTGTGACACTGTTCATCAAGAAACCAATTCTTTCCTTAATTAATTAACACTCAGATTGATTTTACTGACAGTGGTTGTATTTTTCCTTTCATAAATAGTGTAAACTATGTTGATAATTTCATTTCAATTCAAATGTCACAAGCAGAAAATCTAAACAATTAGCAATATTTTTTAAACAAAGGAGTTTGTTTATATTTTAGAAATTCATGGTTAGGCTATAACAAAATAAATAATAGCTCTGATCAATTACATCTCTGGTTTAGCTGTCAGTAACCTGTCAAAGATTTGGGTGGACACATGAAAGCTGCCTTGAGTCGTCACGCACTTACACCTTGTGAGAACATCACAATTACATTAAAGAAGGTTGCAAGCATGCCCTAAAAAAATTCTGTTTATTTGCTGCAGTAAACTAGGATGAACAGAATTACTACAAAGTGGTTACATGGATTACACAATCAAAGGATATAAGCAGCACAAGGCATTAATAGAATGACCAGCACTGCAAAACACACACACATTCATATATATACACATAGTTGCACAGACCCAGACACACCCGCTACACACACATCTGTTACTGGAAGACACTGGGGAAAGAAAAGAGAAACCAAACTCACATCACACTGAAAAGGTTTTTCTCCGGTATGCGTCCTCTTGTGCTCATCCAGGCCTCGCTTCTGGCTGAAGGCTTTGCTGCACTCGGAGCACTTGTATGGCTTCTCCTGCAGTCAACGAAAAGAGATGGCCATGAATCTGGGTGAACTGAGAGCCCTCCTCACTAAGGTATACGCGTGGGGATATTTTACCGAGCTTCTGTAGGGTGCCGCAGCCAATCCAGAGCAGTGCCATGAGTTATTTTCTTTTAAGTTTTCAGGAGAAACAGCAACACTCAGTGTCCGCCTGACAAACTGAACCACTTGCTCGTGGTAGTTCATAGTTCCAACATGTACTGTAGTTCTCTTATTTTTTTATTTTATTTTTATTTGTTGATTTGAGAGAGAGAGACTGAGACAGACAAAGAGCAAGGGAGTGGGAGAGTATAAGCAGGAGGAAAAGCAGAGGGAGAGGGAAAAGCAGGCTGCCCGCAGAGCAGGGAGCCTGATTTGGGGCTCCATCTCAAAACCCTGGGATAGTGACTGAGCCAAAGGCAGACACCTAACCTGTTGGGCCCCTAACCAGGCACCTTGCAGTTCTTTTAACTAAGTCATACCTTAGCAAAGCTAGGTTGTGAATGACTGACATGATCTAACTACTAAAAGAACTGAACTCTAGGTTTTCTTTTGGTCTTGGTGGGCCACAAAAATTTACTGACACTAAGGGCATCACGGACTAAGAGAGTTTGGGATCCCTGATCTAGATGGTGCAAACTGCTTACTATCTCAGAGAACGAAAACTTCAGAACAACATTTCCATCAGATATTGGGGATATGTATAAAAAGCAATACAGCTCAACTGTGATTTAAGATTTTCATCTCTATTGCCCAATCTTTCTATCCTATGTAGAATGTTCTTTTCTAAAATCTAAACTACTTTCTTAAATGAAGCATATTTATAAATTGTTTGTCACAGACTCTTAAGGAAAAAGAAAAAATTCCTACAGAAAGAAAAACTGTCCACATTCCCTAGCCACCTTTGATACTAGGTACTTACATTACCATCCTTTTCACTTGGAAAGAATTGCAAAATAAATTAAAATTGTTTAAAAAAAATTGTTCCACTAAAACACCTCCTCAAAACAAACAAAAAACAAACAAACCCAGCTGGCCATTACTAAACAGTGCATAAATAAAAAGATTTGGGGAAAATTAAACTATTTGTTTAAAGTAAACTTGCAGTAAAATTTTTTCCAGATACATCTTCAAAAATGTTATAGTTTTTTTAGATTGAGATAGTGTGTATTTAATTTCCTGTTATGTAGATAAATTCCATGCATATTTTCTCCTTAGTATTTAAGAGTATTACAAAAATTTCCAGACCTACAAAATCAAACTGACATGTGTGTGCCTACCAACTAGGTCTTAAGGAATCAAACATGCCCAGTACAGGTGTGACTTTCAACACACCCCCACCCCCACTCCCTAAGTGCAGTACCTCAGCACCTCGTCTGTATACATCCCAGAGGTGACCACTAGTGCTGGGAATGGAGTTTATCATTCCCTGGCTTTTCTCTATATTTTTGCTGCCCATGTATGGAAGGATCTCTAAGTAAGACATAATATTATGTTGCCTTTTAAACCTATTTAAATAGTGTCATACTGTATGCAAACTTTGTGAGTTTTTTTGAAATTGATGTATTTTTGCTCAACATTATCTTTTGAGCTTCTAGCCCTCAATTTCATTTTGTGAACACATGTAGTTTCTACTCATTCATTGTTAATACCATATCATATTACATTCAACGGCTATACCCCAATCTGCTTATATATAGTATCCAGTGATGGGTAGTTCATGTTTTTCAATTTTTCACTCTTACAAATAATGTTGCTTTGGTTTTTTTGTACACTGTATACTTGAATGCAGGTAGGTGTAATTTCTGTGGCATGTGTATCTAGAAGTGGGATTGCAACTTCAACTCTTCTAGGAATGGCCAAACTCTACAAAGTGGATAAGCACTTTTACACTCCAACATCCAGTACATTCTTATAATTCTATCACTGTATTTTACCAATTTTGAGACTTATGAGGGACATGATGAGTGTATACAAGTTTAAAATAATTATGTTCCTAGAAAATAGGACCTTTTATGAATTTGAAGTAATCTTCTTTATCTGTAATAATTCTTTTTTATTTTAAAATTAATTTAGTCTTCATATAGCTATAAAAGCTTTCTTAAATTTGCCAGGGGTGGGGAAATAAGGGAGATGTTGATCAAAGGGCAGAAGACAAGCATCCTCTGGAGAGCTAATGCACAGCATTGTGATTTATAGTGAACAACACTGTAGTATTATTTCACAGGTGCTACGAGACTAGATCTTAAATGTTCTCAACATACACGTGCACATACACACAGTCATAAAGGTAATTATATAACATGATGGAAATTTAGATAACACTATGGTGGTAATCATATTGCAATATATAAATGTATCAAATAAATAAATACCTTGCACTTTAAATGTATATAATGTTATATGCCAATTATACCTTAGTTTAAAAGAAGGAAGAAAAAAATAAATAAAATAAGCATTTGCCTGGTATATTCATATTTGTACTTTTAAACAGTCTATTCTTAGGTATGAGGAGTATCCCCATAAAAAGTACCCCAACTGGATTTTCTTAACCTTCCCTTATATCACCTTTTTAAAAGACAAGTCTGCTTCTTAATATTCATTGCTATTTATCATTTATTATAGTTTAATGACCATTATGATATACTAATATATTTATCTATTAATATTTGTTATTAATTATATATTTAATATATATATTTAAAAACATATGTGAATATACTTCATCATTTTATTTTGGGCATTGCTTTTTATCTTGCTTCTCATTTCCCCCCCTATATTTTCTTACATGTTTTGGATTAATGATTTTCCCCTTGTATCATCATAGAAGTTATGAATACTATTTCTATCCCCTTAGTGGTTATCCTTAACAGTTCTATCACGTACATTGAACACAATCTAAAGTTTATCTGTATGTTTTCCCTCCTACTGAATAACGAGTCCTGCAGAATGCTCCTGTCTCACATGTTATGTGTAAGTTTTTTATTTGTGTCTTGGCTTTAAAGCTTGATATGGAATCATTATTATTTAACACATGAGTATGGTTTAGTTTTATACATTCTTAATGATTACTTGACTTTTCATGCTTTCTGACCTTCAGAGGACCTGATGATGGTAAATTCTTCTTTTACATTTGATTGAAAATGACTTTATTTCTCATTTGTTATTAAGTGAAAATTTACAAATCCAATTAGATGTATAACAGACTATTTTTCACATCTCTTAGCTATTTCCATCTCTCTGTATTGCACCATTTGCAAACTCTTTAGAATCAGCTATCAATTACCTTCAGGTAGGAACCTGTTAATCGGATCATTTGAGTTTTTAATTTCCATTAATATTTTAAGCTTTTGTAAGTTTTTATTTGGTTCTTTTCAATTATGCTTAATTTTTGATAAAATCTTATTTTTTACTCATGTTGCTTAGAGCTATTTAAAAAATATGCTAGACATTTATATAATTTACCTCATCTGATAAATCATTGTCTTAAGTTTTTTTGAAATCTAATTCTGCTATTTGTGGTTTCTCCTGTCTCCTGCTCATGGCTCTTGTTTCTTTGGAGTTATGGGCTCATGTTTGGTGGTCTTTATCTGTTAAAATCCGGTGACCCTTAGGTTGAGGGTATGTCCCTCCGGACAGCATTTGTGTTTGCTTCTGCCAGGCATTCTGGGATGCTATCAATCAAAGGCCATTTTAAGTTTATTTCTTGCTATAGGGTTTTCTGGTCAGGGAAGTATTTTAGGTCTGAACTCTAAACACACTTGAGGGAAAGACTGTGGTTACAAACTCGAAGGAGAACTCTTTCTCTCTAGCCAGCAATTACTCTGAGACAGTTCAATGTCCTAAGCATCTCTGTCTGCCAAAGGCAGATTATTTCCAGTCCCTGATTTCATTTTGAGTATCACTTTTCTAGGGTCCCAGCACTGTGGTTGGATGTGGTTCCATCTTGTCCTATAACCTAAATCCAGAGCTTGCCTCCCTTTCCATCACCACTGAAAACCAAATCTTGAATTTACGGATACTGGCAAACACACTGAAGGTGTTCTCATTCTCAACTTGACCTTATCACTCTGGCCTTCAGATTCAGTTTGCTTTGTTGGATTCTGGGGATTATTGTTACTTTTTTTCCCCACAAGTCCAGCATGGATGTGTTTTGTATAGGATCTCTGTATTTTAAAGGACTGTTCAAAGTAATAGAAAAATACTGCATTTTCTTGGCAGTCCAAAAAATAGGATGTTTACTGCTTTTTTCATCTAGTCTAAATCAACAAAATCTCTTTTCTCATATCACATGACCTTTGGTGCCTATTATATCTTCAAATATTGCCCAGTTTAAAAAAAAAACTTGAAAATGTAGTTGTAGGTATTTAAATCAGAAATTTCTTGGAGTTGCTGGGACTTTTATTATATCCAAATGATTTACTTGTATTTTAAAAACATATAAAGATATATAAATGTGATGTATATGAAAAGAAAAAAGGAAAGGTTTTCTCCGTACAATCTATCTATAGAACAAGATCTTGTGAAGAAGTAAATCACTGTGGCAGCTGCAGTGACAGCTAAGTGTCTGGCAGAGAACAACCGAAGACAAGACCAAGTATCTGGATGACTTCCTAAGAGAATGATAGAAGTTTCCAGGAACAAAAGGCAATGAGAAACAAGGTCTGTGCATCACTGATTAAGAACACCCCTCAAATTCCTAAATTTCTTCTTAGCAGGTACTGTCTAGGTAGGCATCCTACAGTGCCCCATGGATACTAAGAAAGGTTCTGAGCCAGTGTATGGGGAATCTGGCAAAAGGATAAGGGTTTTATAGTTATCACAAGTTTTCAAAAACCCAAAAGTGTATTATGCACTGGCTTGGATTGAATAAATAATGTTTTACACACACATTCACCCACTCATATATTGATATTTTTCAAATGTTTATAAATACTATTGGTGATTATTTCAATACACTTTATTTACAAATGTCACTGAAATTTTATTACCTTCACTTATTTATTTTCTCTTATAAAAGACATTAAAAGTACAACTATCAAGTGTTTCTATGTGTGTGTTGGCAGGAAAAATGGGGTTTCAATTTTTCCTGCCAACAGGAATTGAATTCCAATTCATTGAATTTCCAATTCAATAAGTTTGAGAATTATAGTTGTAAAAGGGACTCATTTAATGGAAGTAGTTCTCTCTTTGCCTGGATGTAAAAGGGACTCATTTAGTGAAGTAGTTTTCTCTTTGCCTGGACTTTTTATCAAGAACCATTTGAAGCTGAGGATTCCGTGGGGTTTTACCCTAAGATTATCAGTTCACATAGGGCTCTACAATCACACTTCTATGTCAGTCTAGAAAGAAAGGTCCTCTGAGTCCTTTAGGCTATAGCAAAGTACAGTAAGAAGCCATGTTTGCCTTTCATGTCTGTCCATCTCTCTTATCCCTAAATCTTAAACAATATACAATTTTCTTGAAGATATTGCAAGGAAGGATATAATTTCTGACAGATTTGGTCACAATGCCATATAGTGCTCCTTGAAAAGAACTTTAATGTACACCCTTGAAAAGATTTCAGGTTTTTTTAAAGATAATATTTATTTATTTAGAGAAAGAATGCACATGCATGAGTGAGTGGGGGGAGGGATAGAGGAAGGGGGAGAGAGAATCCCAAGCAGATTCTTCACTGAGCATGGAACCCTGAGATCACTACCTGAGCTGAAATCAAGAGTCGGATGCCTAACTGACTGAGCCACCCAGGCATCCCTGAAAAGACTCCAATTTATAGTGAATGGCACCAAAGCATGTGTTAGAGAAAATTCCTGTTCCAGTAAACAGTTTGTATACTGGAAACAAAGCCAGAAGATCACAGGTCACTCATCTCAAATTTAAGAAAACCAAATTAATTGAAATAGGAAGAAAAAAAGTATATTTTATTTTTCAGAAAATAAAAACAAAACAAAATTGCATCCTTCTTTACTAATTTCTTTCCAATTACTCTTAGTGTGCCATGTGAAAGAAATTCCACCTCTCACATGGTGAGCATAGTTGGGCCCAGAGAATAAGCTGAGTGGTACAAAGACACTTACACTTGTTCCTCCTCTCCTTTTCTCTAAAAATCATGAAACAAAACAAAACAAAACAAAACAAAACAAAACAAAAAAACTATGCTGTCTCTAGAGCATTCCTAAGTATTCTCAGCCCTAACTTCCCAGTCCAGAAGAACCCATGCTTGTGTGCAAGGAAGGAAGAGAACTTCAATTTCTAATCTTTGCTGCCCACCCTTATCATAAGGTTCACTGAGGATGACAGCAGTTAGGCAACTGTACAGGAGTTGATACAACAAGAGGCCACATGCCACAGAAAGCTAAGGAAGTCTGAGTTCTTATTGGCAGGTTAGGCAGCAGAGGTAAGGCTGGGTTATCTGCTACCTTCCCAAGTATACAGTGGAAAATAATTTGCAGGATGGTGTGGCTGAAGTGTTTAAGCAAGTTTGGACATTGTTGGACTTCCAAAGGTCCCATCACTCCTTCCCCACGAAGAACTCATACAGTATCATCATTATAACATTAATCCTCCACTACTTCTCTTCCTTTTTATCTTTTACTCCATTACAAAATCTTTAATATGGGCACAAAATCTGATGCAATAAAATATCATGGAAATTGTAACACCGTTTCAGAGTGGAATATGTAGTATAAATTACACATTTTAACTCATTAGCTGGATTTAACCAGAGACAAAATGATTAGGTCCTTGATTAATTCTGTTTCTGAATGATTACACAGTTTAACTGACAAATACCTTGTCCTTTGTCATCATAACTGGGGAATCATTACTAAATGGAGGCAATCTATTTGTCAGTTAAACTGTAATCTGTCAAAAAGTAGAATTAATCAGTAGTCTAATCAGCTCGCCTTTAATCAAAAAGCATTTGGCAGAATTCATTCAGAAGGTAGGATTTATAGAGCTCTATACCCTGTACCTTGTTATATAGCTACTAAAAAGTCCTATTTTTGTGTTGTTAATGCCCATCTGTATTTTAAAAAAGCTTCAAATGTTATATTTTTTCCAACATCAACTGAATTAAATCTCAAAATCGTTTTAGAAACAAAGTTATATTTTTAATAAATCCTGGAGGGATCTTGATGTTGAAGTTCTTTAAAATAGATATTTTTTGGAGCTTTCCTCTTACTTTAGCTAAAGGATTGCTTGCCAGGATGGAAAGAAGCATGACCTCCATTATACAGATTACCAAAACCAAGGATGGATCATGGGTAGATTATCTGCATGTCACCAGTAGATATTGTGAATATTACTTCTGGTTATTTTTATGTTAGGCCCAATTAAGTAAAAAACAGAAAATATAACAAATGAGCTTTTCTCCTTGTAGTCAGAAGTCAAGGTAAATAGTATAAGGAAGTCATAGAATGCTGGCATTTGTGACAGTGGTAGCCTGAGTCCAATAAAATTGAGAAATAAGAATCAGTAAGCAATTAAAACAAGCTGACTAGTGAGTATGGTGAGGACTAGCAGAGCCTGTGGTATTTTGAACATGTATAAACACAGTTGGCTTATGATAGGGCTCAATCTATAAGCCAAACACTGGCTTTCTGGTTGTTACATAGTATGTGGATATATTTGATGGACAAACTTTTCCTTTATTTGTCTTGCTCAAAGCTATAACAAGGCCAGAGTGTCCATGCTGTTAATGAAATAACTTACATGTGAGCAACTTGAACATCAAATACAATTTGAGAGAAGAAGCTCACTGAAGAGGAATCAGATATGGAAAGAAGTCTCTTTGTCACTCTTTCTCACACACACACACACACGTATGTTAGGATATAAAGTTATCATTGGTTGCAAATTAATTTCGTTTGATTAACTTTTCTAGACTAAATATTTCTAGTTATTAAGATTTCCCCACTAGAGTTCAGAAAAATGATGACTTTTGCCAGATGATCATTCCCTACTTCTAAATTTAAAAGAAAATCTTAAAAACCTCATGAAGCAGAGATTTGGTGTGAATTTCTTAAATATGAAATTTCTAAATAAACAGAAATTTTATAAATTTCTAGTTCCCCATTTTCTCAGCAGCTGTAGCAACAGTTAACTTTCTCCTGTTGGGCACATGGCAAACTCTGGGAGAGGGGAAACAGAAAACTTGTGACTAATACAAAAGCATCACATTTTTGTAGCATTTGGGGCAAAGTCATTTAACTGTTCTACTCTTCCATCTACAAAATGTCTCACTCATTTCCAAGGTAGAATGTAGAGACTCTCATATAAGGGAAGGCCATGTTCAAACAGCCTTAGACTTTTGTCAGCCTGCACTCTGGTAAGACCCATTTGTCAAATCTTCCTTAGGCAAGGCACAGCCTGAGCCCTCCACTGTGGTCTAGAGCAGAGTTTCTCAACCTCAGTACTACTGAAATCTAGGGCCAGATAATGCTTTGTTTTGGGGAGCTGTCCTGTGTACCCACTAGATGTCAGTAGCACATATGTCTCCCCTCCAAGTCTATTTCCACTGCATCCTGCAGTGGCCCTGACACTGACCCGAGGTCATCCTTGACACATGCTCTTCAGGGTGGCAGAAACTGTGAAGTCCATGCTGATATTTCCAGATTTTTCCATTTTACTAGAAGCCAGCTAATTCTCTTCATAAGACTGGTTTTGTAACCAAAAGATGACTACCCAATTCCATAAAATAACCAATTTGCAATAGAGTCACAGGTGAAATTTAGAGGGGGCTTTTCGAGTGTGGCCACACAGGCTGCTATTACACACAGCTGAGGGGACAGATCTATGGCCCACAGCACAGCATGCCATATATCTAACAGCAACTCTTAATGGCCCCGTTTCTGAAAGCTCATGTGCCACCAGCTGCACACAATCAAAATGCACTGAGTTTCCCTCTAACGAGCAGCCTTGCCTAGAAAACTTCTTTTACAGATGTTTATAGCTTTTGTGACTTTTTATTCACCATCTTATTTTTATAGCTGGTGTGATCTTTCAACATATGACAAAACAAACCCATGTCCTAGTAAACAATGCACCTAAAAATTATAAGTCTTTGCGAAGCTTACAGAAAGCTAGGAGAATATTTAGAGCAGGTTTCTACATAACACATCCATAATTGGTTTTGCATTGTAGCTAATGGAAAACACACTTTCTATAAACTAGGAGAATGATTGCACAATTCACATATAGAAAACTAAAAATAAGCACAGTAAATAGAATATAATTCTTATATTAAAGTGTATACAAACTTTAAATAGAAACAAGAAGGCACTTAGCTCCCTTTTAATCCACTCTTGAGGCCTACAGAATAATGCATACGAGTTAAATGGCTAGAACAAAGCTCTAGCACTTGCAGAGAGATGATAGAAGAGCTAGTCTGGCATAAAGCAAGCAAAGAATCGTCCAAACTAGCTCGAAAACCTCGTTTCCCTGGGGCTACCCTGGTGACTCGGACTGGTCATCTGGAATAATGAGGCAAACTGACATAACTACATTTCTCTCTGCTTCTCTCCCAGTCTCCAGCCTATGGACTGCAGCACTGCCTGCATGTCTGAATCACCCAGGGATCTTTTTTAAAAAACACTGATGCCTGGGCTCCATTCCTAGAGAGCCTGATTTAGCTGGTCTGAGTGTGGCCAGGCACGGACCCTTTTTAAAGCTCCCGAGGTGCTCCTAATGTGCAACTAGAAGCTAGAACTTATAATCTGATCCCCCATCCTCTCAAGTAATAACTGTACTACTACTAATAAATACAACACAGCAACGATAACTTCTATTTCTCCTCCCCTTCCTCTGATGCTCTCCTACCAAGGCACTATTGTGTATGTTAATAGAATGTCTACTTCATGTTGGCCGATAAAGTGCTAGGAACTGTTAAGGATTTTTTTTTTTTTTACATTTAATTGTTAAGCAATACTGTATATTTGGCACAGTTATTCTCACTTGCAGATGATGCAGTATTAGTTTTAAAATATGACTGAGGTTACACTGTAGGGTAGCCAAGGCTAAACTCAAAACATGGCATGCTTCCTTCAGGGCCAGTGTCTGTCTGTAGTGACCTCCTTGTGTGTGGCTTCCTACACATCAAACTCTTTCCTTGAAGAGGAGGCTACCTAGCCCAGCTGAGAGAGAGAATCTTGATGAGGCTAAGCTGCTTGCACGTGGGAATCACCTGGGAATGCAACGAAAAATCTTGATGCCTGTGACTCACCCCCCAGAGAGTGTGATTTCATTGCTTAGGGGGTGTGGCCTGAGCTTTGGCACTTTTAAAGGACCAGAGGCAATCCTAATATGGACACACGTTTGGGAACTGTTGGGCTACATCAATGATGGCAATTACATTTCCTTTTCAGTTATGGGTTCAGATTGGAGCATGTCCCATGGCTGTGGTTATGGTGCAAAGAAAGTAAGTCTATGGGGATTCTGGGAAAGACTTCTCCTGCCTGCTGAGGCTGACCATGTATGGGCTTGATGCCTAGGCTACTGCAGCCACGTGGTAGCATGTGAGGGGCTGGCTGAGGACAGCAGAAAAGATGAGAGGAATCCGAGCCACTGAAGATCTTGTAGCGCCAACCACGAGATGGCCCTACTTCTGAATTCTTGTTATGTGACTTATAATCTTTATCATTTAAGACCCTTTCAATGGGGCTTTTGGTTACTTAGGGATGAAAGTATTCAGTCTCTATCTTCCCAATCATCACACCATATTCCAACGGCCCTATGCTAATGACAGAGAAACCTCTTGCTCAGATTGAAGCACAATGCTACAACAATGATCAGAAACTCAAAGTCAGCGGCTAGCTATTAAAAAATGACAATGTAAAACCTGGCCTAAGAGCCTCAGTCCTAAAAATGGGGGAGAGTGTTCTTTTGGACAGCAGTGTTTTTCTTATACACATGAAAAAAGTTAGAAAGGAGCTGAAGATATATTTGCTGATAAGAATTCTGAGAACAATGTGAGATTTTTGCATTGTAAGGAATGTTCTTTGTAATCCTTGAAAGAAAAACAATGCTGGTTAAGTGAAAGAGTGTTATTATTTAAATTATTTAAAGGGAAACGATTTATTTCCCTGCATAATGACTAATTATTTAGATATTTTTTCTCAAAAATCCTACAAAAGAAGACTAATCATATGAACAGGAAAATTTTATAATAAGGAGAAAGTTATTCTCACCAATTTTCAAAATTATAAATCAAACTCTGAAATATAAAAGTAAATTAGAACAAAAATATGAGAAAATATAAGGGAAAGAAGTAGAAGGGAATAGAAGAGAAATAAATATAAAAATATAAAGGACATATAGAAAAGATAAATGTATGTATGTATCTAATATTTATACCTACACGTTTTGATAAATATATATATAATGTCCAAAAATTCTGAGTTTCTTATAATAATCAGAAGTGAAGCCAATCATAAAAACAAACTGTTAGAGCTGTGAGAGCATAGGATGCTAATGTGACTACCTTATTCTTTTGTTACATATTGTCTTAAACATTTTTGTCGTATCCTAAAAATTTGCTAATGAAAATCAATGTAGTTTAAAACAGCCTCATTTTTTTTTTTTGCACGTTCTAGGTTGCTTCATTTAACTATGGGATATTTCTGAAAAATTTGGTCCCAAGACCCAATAATGTACGACCAAAAGCAAACTGAGAAAGAAAAATATTACCTACTTCCTTTAAAAAGCCAGTATTTTCTATATTTGGACTAGTACTTTAAGCCTACCTACCAGTTAGTTTAAATGTTTCTAGTTCTACTTACAAGTGATCTGACAACAATCAAGATAATCCCCATGATTAGATGATGGTGTAATTGAGGGTAAATTCATCAGCAAAAGTGTCCATTGTGTAGGAACTGTAGGGGACAAAGTTTTGAGACATGGTCCTTATCCTCAAGAAGAGGCTGAAAGATTTGAAAAAAGGGCAGACAGAGTAGATGGAGTTGAGGTTTACTTGTCCATAAACCTTCAGTTTCTATGGCTACATAATTTGAAATATAATATGCAGCAAATACCAAATATCCCTGTCAATTGAGGGGCCATAATATAGTGGTACAGGCTACAAAGAATAATGTAAGGTGAGAACACAAAATAGTCACAGACTCTCACTTTTAAGAAGCAGATGCAATTAGTCCACAGAGAATTGATTTAATTCAACTTGCCTACTTCCAAAAATAACAAGCATGGTTTCTGACATATGTGATGGTGGCAAGTGTAATCCATCTTTGAATGAAACTACAAAGTTTATTCAGAGGTCTGTAGGAGAAAGGAATTATGTAAATGCAAAGTCCTAGAAAAGGGATATCTAATTCTAAAGGAATAACATACTTATCCCATTACACAACTTTGAAAATAATAAGAACACAGCAGAAAGGTGCTATCACACATGCAACTAATTCGCCCATGGCCAACGGAGCATTCATTTCAGCCAAGTTCATGTCAACAGGTGAAACACAACCATCAAGGCACAGGGAGAAGTCAGAGGAAATCATATCATCAATATAAATTACATCTCTGAATCAACACACTCCACAGATGGCAGCGAGCTAGTAGCATAAACCTGCCCTCTTCAAACCTCAAAAATGTTGAATAAAACAGCCTGTCTATTTGCACAGGTGAGGAGCCCATGGTTGTCCTGGCAAAGATCTTGCTAGATTTGAATGTGCTCAAGTCATACAATGTTTTGACAAAAAGTCCGTCAGCCTAAAAGGTTAGGAAGAGAGAAAGAGAGAGAAATAAATTAATTAATTAAGGAAAAAAGGGAGAAAGAAAAAGAGAGAAAGGGGAAGAAAGAATGAACAAACGAGAATTACTGTAATAAATGGGAACATTTTTGTTTTCCTAATTTAAATATCATAATATTTTTAACCCAAAGGCAACTGCAGAACATTATTTTTATTCATAAAATGCGTGTCTTGACTCTTTCCCCTTTTCATCTGAATGGTTTTGTTCTGGAGGTAAATTTGAGCTCAATCTTCTTTCACAAATGGCTGAGTTCTTTATGAAAACTTTTTGTAATCTCCGGTGGTACAACACAGACTTTGCAGGCTGATATATACTTCCTACCTTCTACCAAATACCATTCCTACCCCCAAAACAAAATGACCTATCGTCATCAATGGTAACCAGTACAAATCAGATTTTGCCTTTTTTTTTTTTTTCCAATATATAATGGTGATCTCACTGGCTAGCTTCTGATTGTTTAGGATTCAGTATATTCCTTGAGAAAAGACTTCTCATTAATTTATCTTAAGAACTCTTGGGGCAGCCCCGGTGGCTCAGTGGTTTAGCGCCACCTTCAGCCCAGGGTGTGATCCTGGAGACCCAGAATCGAGTCCTGTGTCAGGCTCCCTGCATGGAGCCTGCTTCTCCCTCTGCCTGTGTCTCTGCCTCTCTCTCTCTCTCTGTGTCTCTCATGAGTAAATAAATAAAATCTTAAAAAAAAAAGAAAAAAGAACTCTGACTAGTATAACCAATTGTCCCCATTTACCTAGGACTAGTCCAGTTTCAGCCCTGAATGCCCCACATCTCAGGAAATCTCCTCAGTGTGAAGAGCAAAGAGCAAGATGATGCCATGTCAGCACCACCTGAAATTAGGAATTAAGGCCCGTTTTAAGGTTCCATTTATATATCATCTAGGGACTATAGGCATCATCCCTGTAGATTCACTCAGCTACCACTTGATAGGACAATATACTAAGCAGGAAAGATTCTGTAACACAAGGCCTGCCTACACTCTTCCTTGTGAGAGAGCAAATAAATACAAACAGTAAATTTCAGAGTTACTCAGAAATCACCCAACTCATTCTCTCTTAGAACATATTAGGTAAAAAGAAAAAACTTTGAATTGAGACAATTTCCTTGTTTTCACTACATTCCAAGACACAGAAAGCCTAATAAAATTGCAGATCTCAATTCTGAACCATTCCTTTTCGTACCTGTGTGATGATCTTATGTGACGTCTTACTCTGTATATTTGTTCCTTTATTTGGATACAACTGTCCCTTCAAAGTATGCGAACATGGAAGAAAAGAATTGTCACTATGATCTCTTAAATCAAAATTTTGTTCTCTTTTTATACTTGCAGTGGCAATAGTTTTTTTTTTTTTTTTTTAAGACTTATTTATTTATCCATGTGTGACACACAGAGAGAGAGGCAGAGATTAGGCAGAGGGAGAAGCAGGCTCCCTGCAGGGAGCCCAAGTGGCACTTGAACCCGGATCCCAGGATCACGCCCTGAGCCGAAGATAGATGCTCAACCGCTGAGTCACCCAGGCATTCCAATACTTTTTCTACTAGTAGCTAGATACCCTTTACATCAAATCAATGTAAATCATACATTTGGTGGAAGATTCAGTTAACACGATTTTCATTATGCACACAAAGGAACCAAGCCACAAAGAGGCCCAAGTGCTCAGAGGGAGGTCAGTGAGGGCACTTCTTTTCTATCAAATTAAGTACAGAACCAATTTCCAAAGACCTCTCTCCAAAGAGAGAAAAGAAACAGACACTGAGCATACCAGTCACAGCACTGGCAATAGCTCTTAACAGGACAGATGTTGGAGAACTAACTCATGTCCTGCCAATGAGGAAATATAAACAGAATTTAATATTTTAAAAATTCACAATTTAGCCATTGAGTCATATATTACTTGGTGATAAACTGTCCCGCATGTTAAAGACTATATTGCAGATGAATGTCATTTTTTGGGCAATGACTTGGTATGCTGCTTACATGTCTAAAAACACATGTTGGTTTTTGTTCCTTCACTTCTGTTGCCTCTACAAGCCAAATATATAAAATATATAAAATACATATATAAAAATATATATAAATACAATATATATATAAATAATAGATCTAAAGGGGACATATACATCACATTCCAGCAAAATGTTGCTTTTAATTTGTACTGGAAGAGTGAACCAAATATCTTCACTCACTGAATAGGAGTAGTAGCTGAAATAGCCACATACATAAGAAAGGTGTATGTGTGTATATGTGTGTGTGTGTATAAAATATGGTATAGTTGTGTAAAGATAGGTGAATACGATGTACGTGATAATGACAAAAGTTTGAGTTAAATAGACTTAATTCAAATTAATTCAATGTAATGCACATTGAGACTAGTCATAGGAAAACCACTAGGATTGTCCCCAGTGATGTTTTGAGTTTTGGCCCTGGGATCCAGCCTGTACCGGGCATGAACACTCTGGGATGTTTGAGACCTGGAATAAGTCCAGGCCTTAGGGCTGGGTGGCTACCCAGTCAGGGAACCACAAGGGGAGTCCTAAAGCTCAAGGAGGCTTTCAAGTGTCTGTTACTTTTTGGTAAGGCAGAAAGCACTATACACTCTGGAAAGATCACTGAAGAACCTTAGACCATCTGTTTTCTGCCGTAAGAATCAGTCCTTGGATGAGTGGCTTCTGTCACTCACAACTTTAGTCAACCACTAACCCTCTGAAGGGCTTCGGGCCCGATTACCAACCTCCAGGCTCTCTTGCCCATTCCTTCCACCTCATGATTTCTGAATGCCAAATCTCAAATTAGTAATCTGTCCTATGCATCTGATACAATCTACCATCAAGGCCACAAACATTCAGCATCATCAAAATCATTGTAAAGTGGACTTTAACGAGGCAAAAGAAAAGCTTTAGAAAAACAATACCTCTGAGAGGTCTTACAAGTACAGATAAATAACATTTCATGACAAAAATTCACTGAAAAATTGCTCTCAGTTTGGCTCCTATTATTTCTATCTACATGCTTAAACATATATTCATATAGGGAACAAGGCTGAAAAAAGATTATAATATCTATTAGTATTTTATTTACATATTTATAAAATTACAAATGTCTTTATGTTCATATATTTATAAAATTATAAGTATTACACATACAGTTATATTTATTTTATATATATTTGTTACATATAAATTATATATTATATAATTATATACTTATATCATATATTCTGATTCTGACTCCATGCAATGATTATTTCAGAGAACACTTAATTATACTAGTAGTATCCAAATATTCATAAAATGACTAATTGTGTTATTCTTTAAGTGATTTCTGTTGTGTTGTAAGCACATGACATCATAGAATTTTCTATACTCATTTCTTTTGTAGGATCTTTTATCTTTCAAGTTTGCAGCAAAGAACACCCGGCCCACTTGCATATTCTGCCTTAAGTGGCATTAGAGTCGTGGTACTTTTTCCTTTTTAGAGAGAGTGTATGTGTGGAGGGGCAGAGGGCAGAGAGAGAAGAGGGAATCTTAAGAGGGCTCCAAGCCCAGCGCGGAGCCCAATGACGGGTTCCATCTCATGACCCTGAGATCATGACCTGAGCTGAAACCAAGAGTTGGACGTTGAACCAACTGAGCCACTCAGATGCTCCCATGGTATTAATTTTTTGATATTCATACTTAAATACTCTCTGGAAAGAACTGAAGTCATAAGAAAGGATAATATCCACATTACAGATTTCCTAAAATGAGTAGACTAACCAAATAGAAAATATTCACAACAAATATAATTTCACTGGAAAATATCCAAATCTGTGACCCCAAAAAAGATAATTAACAATTGAGAACTGAAGTTGAGATGAGAACTGAAGGAAAAATGGGATTTTACAAACAGTCCATTTAAATATTCCTCAGGAAGTGTGGCTAAAGCCTGCCTAGCAGCTATGACTCTAGCACCCCAGAAGGAGGCGATTTCTTCTCTACTGAATCATGACTGATACAGAGTATAATGATTTAGTGTCAATCATAAAGAGAAGAAAAGAGATAGCCAGAGCCTGAATGTTTCTCAGGGAAAGCAGATTTTTACCCCAATGTAATTATGGTTTGGGTCAGATTGTAATGATACACATATGTATATACATATATGTATATGTATAGGGAGCCATTAACTGCCTCATAGATTATAGTGGAAAATAAAGAAATCAAAGAGTAACACCTCTTTTATGGAGAAAAAGGGTACATCCATAACTATAACTTAAGCTGAAACCAAAATAAATGACCTCTCTCCTAAAGGCCCTTGCTTCTGCCATGAATTTAAGAATAAATTTCAGTCTATTATCTAGAATTACTGAAATCAAAACATTTAAAAAATATTCCCAACCTCCTTAAGATGAAGTATGGCTGAGAGGCCCAATCGGTCTCTCAAAACCATAATACACTCAACCTGACCACTGGCCTTGATATCAACGTTATCCTGTGTCCTCCTGGGAGTCAATCCTGGCCTAGATGTATATTCCTGGAAGAATATATCTAATATAGCCTAAAATAGTATACCTAAAATAAATCTTCAAAGATCTGAAAGGTTCCTACATTGAAAACGCTGTTTTAATGTCCAATGATGCAGAGAAACTGCCAATGAGACATTCAGGTAAAATGTGAGGAGTAAATCTGCCTACACTGAAATCGCACTTATTAAAATGGATTACAAGGAACATGAAACATCCCTTCCTGATGGCTTTCAAAATATTAACAGTATTTTATTGAAAATAGCTTAAAAAGTGCAAGTAAAGGGAAAATGCCTGTAGAGGTCGTGCTGGTACTGTGGAATAGTTTTGGATGAGGCAGGTCTTTGTGACAGTCATCTTGGAGCATTCTCCAGCAGGACACTTCACAGCATGGACCCTGGGGACCCTGCAATGGGGAAGGAGGAGAGGGCAGCAGTGGACTTAAATGGAACCGAAGAGCAAGTTTTTGAACTGAATGAGAATTCGGCACCAGTGTTCTTGGAGTATTTGTAGAAGGTGGGTAGGTAGGTAGGTAATCCTTTAAAACATTTTGATAACATATCTATTTAGTAATAAGGAATAAAGACTATAGTGAAAAAAAGTATCTAATTTCCAATCTTTTTTTTTTTTTTTTTAATTTCCAATCTTTATGGTGCCCTCTAGTCATGGGACTGGACAAGTTACTTAACCTCTCTAAACCTTACTTCCCCCATTAGTAACATGAGGTTTTATACCTGGGTCATAAGATCTTGCTTATTGTCATCCTTGGCTCATAATAAAAATTCAATAAGAGTATTTTATATATTATATTAACCAGCTTTCTGGTTATTTTCTAATAGGCACATATGTATTTTCTAATAGGCACATAAATAATGTAATTCAAAACTGAAAAAGGCACACAAATTATGAAGAACTGGGGTTATTTTATGTAGAAAGGAAGTTATGCATGAACCTCAATAAGCATTGTTCTTGCAATTCATTAATGGAATCTTCATATAAATAGATTGTCCTTTATTTCAAGACTCCTATGATACTTTAGTAATTAAAGTACCTGAATAGACTGCAAGATGAATATAAAATTCTGTTCCAGAGAGAAAATAGTATAGAAAATGTATTACTTTTCTAAGAATAATGGTCCCATCTCTTTTAAAAATTAATTGTATATTGCCTATCTCAAAACAAAGAAAAATTCTCTTTCACATGGATGTACTTTCCTTTAAATCCTGAAATATATTATTAAAGTCTAAAGATAATATAGTGGTAGCGAAGCAGCAATCATCACTTGGCTGAAATGCTAAATATTTATAGAGTTTTATTTGAGCTAAATCTGCAAACTGCTGTACATATACTCTTTGTTGATACAGCATGTTATTTCAGAGTAGACATCTCTGAAATAACCACATTATTATCGCAAAGGGAGCTGCCCAAGCTAGGGAGATGAAGTAGTTCTCTGATACCACTCTGATCCAGCCATTACAGGAACAAGTTTAACTAGATAGAGTAACCCTAAGACAATATGTCAGGTTTCCACTGAGGATGCCACAGGGAATGAAGAGACAGTTGTGCCCTATATTTTGTTCTAACAGTAGTAATAGGAATAACTACAGCCTTAGCAATCGAGTTATAATTTTATTAGCCTTAATATGAATGACAGTTTTTGTATAAAAATTGATAGAAAAATATTGAAAAAATTTTAGTTTAGGGGATAGAGTTGCTTGGAGTGAACACTTGTCTTTATTTCACAGTTTTGTATTTGTAAGCAGAAAACACATAGGATTCTTGCTTATCTTCTTCCCTCTTTCTCTCACTGGGAAACAAAAGCCTGTGTTGACTTATTACTGCCTATGGAATCAATCGTATTTTCCTGTCTCAGCACAGAAATCTGCTGGTGGTCTTGTGGAACTTGCTTAGTCTCTCACCTTATGCTCCAGTTCTCTACAACACACTCCACGGGCTCTACCAATGGGCTTCTCACTAACTCACAAAGCACAAGTTCATAACTTTACACACAGCACTCCGTTGATTTGACGTGCCCTACCCCCAATTCTGCTCCTTTCCCTAGAAAACTCATACTCCTGTTTTCTGACCCAATTCAAACTTCTTCAGTGAACTCTATCTGGTCTCCCTCGGGCAGTGAGCTGCTATATTTTCCACGTTCCAACATTCCTGTCACACATTGATCCTCTCTCTAAAAGAAGATCTGCTTTAATAATGTGAGTGTCTGTCTCCCCTCTGGGTATGCAGAAAACTCCTGGGGGCTAAGAACAAGTCTTAGAAGTTGTGTCCCTTCAACATCAATGAAGATCCATTTCTATAGAAAAGTTATATAAGTACTAATAAGATGTAAAATTATGTTGTTAAAAGATTAAATAGGTGAGATAAACACTAAGGAAAAAAGAGAGAAAAGGAAAACTAGGGATGCCTGGGTGGCTCAGTCGGTTAAGTGTCTGCCTTCAGCTCAGGTCATGATCCCAAGGTTTTGGGATTGAGCACTGTATCAGGCTCCCCGCTCAGCAGAGAGCTCGCTTCTCCCTCTCTCTGCTCCCCTTGCTTGTGCCGTGCTCTGTCTCTGTCAAATAAATAAATAAAATATTTTTTTTAAAGAAGGAAAACTAGGATATAAAACTGAAAAAAATGAATGAATATAGTACGATTAACGTATCAGTAAAGTATGTCCACAGCAGAGGTGGCAGAGAAGGCTGGATAGAAAGTGATGCCTGACCAGGAGCTTTAAGAAGCTAAAATCTCCACAGGGAGAAGAGGGAGGGAGGAGAGGATGAAAACAAAAGAGGCCTGAAAACAAGGATTATTTTATTTGTACCATCAAGACACACTGAAGCAGAAAAACATGGTGAACTTTGGGATAAAGACACATAGTCCAGACTGGCCAAAGCCCAGTGTGTGTGTGTGTGTGTGTGTGTGTGCTCAGAGAGAGAAGGGCTGAACTGGGGAGTGGCAGATGGTACAAACCGGAGGGCCCAGGCACCCTGAGCTACACTGTCTGGGTGCCAGTCTATAGGCAGCAAGAGCTACGCTGGGGTTGCTTCTGTTTATTTTGTTTTCTTTGGTAACTAAAACATATGATCAAATCTATCTTTATAAGTATTACTGTGGCAGCCATACATGGGATGGAATAGACCAGCATTTCTTAAGTTGTGTTTTGTAGAACTCTAGTCCTGGTGAGATGCAGTAGAACATACATACATCCCCCCACACACATTCACTTCCTCTCTCTCTCACTTACTCTGCTTAAATTATCTTGGCAAATGCTAGGTTAAACAAACAAGAGATGTCTTTACTCCCAGGCTTTTCAGAACTTGTAATCTGCTTGTGGAGATCACAAAATTCCAAGAGGAAGATCGCACACAGGGCTACAACTTCCTCTCCCTCGGCTCTGATGCCATCTCTTTTCTCCTGGTTCTTCGGCCTCTTTGGCTGCCTCTTCTCAGTTTCTTTTTGGAGGATGTTCTGCTGCTCAACCATGTTCTTTTCTTCCATGGAGACTTCATGAATGAGCTTTCTACTCTCATGGACTAAACTCCCATGTTTTTCCTGACACCTTCGTTGGCCTGCACTCTTTCCCAAGAGGAGGCATATGTGGGTTTACAGTACCCTGGAGATACTTCTGTCATGGTCCCTGCCATGCTCCATGTGATCATGAATGCTCTGTCCAGAATCTATAAGGGCTAGAACTTTTTCTTAACCCTCCCATAACACAAGTTGGCTCAATAAAATTTAGTTGGCCAGTGAGACTCAACATATGCTCTCCTAAGTCTTAGAGTTGCAATTAGAAATGTACCACATTGGTCAAAGAATGTCTCATTAATCAGGAGTTCTCTATATATGCAACAAATATTTGAAGTCGTTGTCAAGCAAAGTTAAATAGAAACTGTCATGGAAACCTCTATGATAAGTTCTTTTCATTTTTAATTTTTAAGACTTTATGTGAGATAATTAAGAAAGGCCATTTGTCATCATAAGGATTTACAAATTACTACACAGGGATTTGATTTTATTCTCATCATTTAGGAAAACAGTAATATCAATCAGTTAACCAAACATTCCATAAATAATTTCTTCAAATGAAAATCTGTCTGAATTTTACATTACTTGTAAGCTCAAAGCTTCACTAATAACTCAGTCAAAATATCAACCCCGCTGTGGGAATAGTCCCAGACTGAGCGTTATGTGACAGATGAAAAATTTTTTTTAAAAAGGCACTTATATCTGTCTTCATGTACCCTGCTGGGGCAGGAAAGAGTTGTTCACTTAAAATGCTGAGAACTTTCCTGTCAGGTCTGGAAGGAGGATGGGAAATGAGACCTTTTGATTCTAAGCACAGTTATTTTATTCCTTGCACTGAGCAGTGGGAAAAAGAAGAGAGACCAAATGGATCCTAGGAAAAAGCCATTAGAAAAGGATTTGCTGTTTCTCCAGGGATGGTTAGCCTGTGAGTATTTTCTTGAAATACTCCCTATCCCTACCTAAAACTCCCTGGGGAGAATAATCAAAACTTATTGGCAAGTTGAGATGAGTCTAAGGGATCACTGAATCAGAGAACAAAGAGATCTCTGAGATTTAAGAACAAAATAATTTGATAATCAGAGTGGGGCTGGTACTGGCCAGTAATCATCTAGAAACAAAGTGTTTAGCAGAATCCAACAAAGCCAAAATTCTGAGGCCACAGACCTTCTAGGACTTCTCAACGGTCCTCCTTGTCTGTCCCCTCTACTCACCCTGGAAGCCTCCTATTATTATTACTATCATCATTATTATTATTATATCCTCTATATATACTCCATGATCCATCACATTCTTGCTGACTAAGCAAGAATTACACTTCCTATCATAAACAGACAAACTTACTGAGGGTAGAGATAGTGGTCAAATTGTTTATTGCTGTATTCTCAGTTTGTAGCACCCTGTAGTCCTTCAACATCTGTTTGCTGAATAAATGTATGAATTAATTGATCTCTCTCTCTCTCTTTTAAAGATTTTATTTATTTATTCATGAGCGACACAGAGAGAGGCAGAGATGTAGGCAGAGGGAGTAGGCTACCTGTGGGGAGCCTGATGTGGGACTCGATCCTGGGACTCCAGGATCACACCCTGAACTGAAGGGAGATGCTTAACTGTTGAGCCACCCAGGCATTCCTGAATTCATATATCTTATTTAGCTATAGATTCCTTGGTAAATTAATAGTTTACTTCTGATATAATTTTACTTCATTCATTCAAAAGTCTGATAACCACTAGGAGCCAGGCACACAGATGCTAAGGAAAAAGAGCTGTAAGAGTTCTGTCCAAGTGGAAGTCAAGGTCTAAACAAGAGAAACACATAAACAAATTATGACAGTAAGTTTGTTAAATTCAAAAACTGAGGTTTGTGTACTTTCCAGAGCTTCAGTCAGAAAGTGTCCTAATCAGGAAGAAAGTCCTAAATAGGAACTGTCCCTACTGTCTACTCACAATAATTACATTTGAGTGGAGACTATCTATAATTGTGTTTGCCAGGCCACTAGCTCCAAAGGCAAGAAAGAGTTATACACCAGAGGCCCCCAAATAGGTAGCATTCCTGATCGTAATGCTGCCAGATAATTCAGCGTCAGACTCTTTGGCTGTCGTTTAGCTTTCTAAAAAGTATTGCAGAGAGAATATTATGATGGTGATGAGCCTGTTCACTTCAGCAGTCCCAATATCACACCAATTACAGGGCCTACTATTTAAAGGAAAGCTCTCATTAAAGTTTAGTATTACATAAGCAGATTTGCCACCAGACTTTGAATCCAAGAACTTAAGTAGTATGTAAGTATCATGAGAGCCTGAAAGGTTATACATTTCTTGATTTTTTGAATCCTCTTCAAGAACAGCATATGCTTTTATAAACAATTGTTAGTATTAATTTTTAAACCATCTTTTTAAAAATTATATTTTCCCAATTACAAAATATAGTTCCCATTGCTAAATGATGGTATCATGATCCAACTGCTAACTTATGTTTAGGATCATAATTGTATCTGCTTACTTTAGCACTTTGTCCAGAAATGTCAACCACTTTAAAATGCAGAAGCATATTATACAATTAAAATTGTACTTATTCAGCATGGTGCAATATTTAGCACTTGTTTCTGTTACCTACTAATGCATAATAAGTCATCCCCAAACCTAGTGACATAAAATAAGTAGTTCTTTCTCATGGTTTTGTGGATTGGGTTTGTGGATGGAATGTGGACTGACATGGTTTTGTGGGCTGACTGCTACGGAGACATTACTTCTCAGTTTCTCTTATAACTGCAGTCAGCTGGCTAGAGCTGAAGTCATTTGAAGGTTCAAATAGGCTAGGTGTCCAAAATGGCTTACTCACAGGGCTGGCAGTTGGTGTCAGCTGTAGTGTGGAGGGCCTGTCTGTGATGTCTCTACAGGATTTGCGGTCTTCACAGCATGATTCCAAGAGACACAGGCAAAAGCTCCAGTTTCTTATAGCCTCTGAGCTCCTAGAATATTAACTCTGCTGCACGCTGTTAGTGGTCAAGCAAGCCACTGTGACCAGCCCAGACTCAAAGGAAGGGTAGTTAGACTTGCCCTGTGGATGTCTAGGCAAGAAGGGAAAAAACTGGTGGCAACCATCTTGAACACACCATTACCACATGAACATACATTATGTTTTAGGCGAATGGTTCTAGGTTTGTTTGTTCCCAAAATACCAAGTTAGGTATAGAAATGATGAATGATAATGTAAGTACCATTAAAAGAAAGTCTGCAGAAAAATCACATCTTATGCCTGAGGACCACTTCAGTCCCTCACATTGATGTAATGCTACCCTTGTAACCCTAAATACAGTGAAAGAGAATTTAACTCCACAAAAGACTTTTGTCCATTTTCCTATAGATAATTTACCTACCCAATAAATTTGTCAAAAGTATGAAATCCAATTTATTTTAAGTTTTCATCTCTTACTATATTAGCCTAGAGAAATCCAGGGAACCAATCATCATATTCTAGAATGCCTGGACCAGAAGTCCTACTTTAAATCGGGAACATCATTTGATGTGCCAGAAAAGTACTCCTAACCAGGGAACAGAAAAGTTTCTTTGCTGATGATTCTAAGGGAGCTGCCTAGCTCATGAGCATAGTTGCACAGAAAATTTAAAAAAGGAGGCACTGGGTTGATAACCTCAAAAAGGATTCTCACAAAAAAAGAAAACGGGAAGAAGAGAGAAAATGATGCTGTCAGTCCCTGAAAGGGAAGTTATTTTTCAAATGGTCTGATTTTCCCTTTTACAAAGGAAAGGCAGCTCACCGTGATAGAATAAGAATGTCCAATTTCATGCAGGTGTATTTTCTAAGCCAAATAAAATACAATAGTATCTCAAAGCCATTTATCTTAAATGATTCATTTGTAAGGCATCTAAAATTCCCCAGGAAATATGCGTAGAAACAATCAAGGTTTACTAATTCCAATACCAAATTAAAGATGTTTTCAAATAGTGGCAATGGGCCATACCCTTTTGCCCCCACAAGCACAAAAGCTCATGAAATTAAGAAAAATAAAAAATAAGAACAAATTTCAATGTTTTCTCTCAAGTCATAATAAACATTTAAAAGTTAATTAAATTTGTTCTTAATCTCTTTCTCTTTTCTAGATATAAAAACACTCTAAATCTAAATCTCTAAATCAACTAGCTCATCTTCCTGTCTCTGTGTGGAACACCACCATGTCCTGAAGTGTCCCTTCCAAGCATCCCAGGTTCACCTGGGACTCCTCCGTAGTCTTCACCACCTACATGCAGTACATGCTTAAACCTTTTCAATACTATTTCAGAAGTGTCTCTCATATATGTTCCTACTTTTTTTTTTTTTTTAGGTTTTATCTATTTATTCATGATAGACACAGAGAGGGAGAGAGGCAGAGACACAGGCAGAGGGAGAAGCAGACTCCATGGAGGGAGCCCGACGTGGGGACTCAATCCCGGTCTCCAGGATCACGCCCTGGGCGCTTAAATCGCTGAGCCACCCAGGCTGCCCATATGTTCCTACTTTTAAGTCCAACGGCCACCTGGTGTGGGCTCCCTGTCTAGTGCAGCTGGCTCCTGCCTCTGTCCTGCCTGGTCTCCCCAGTATGGCCTCCAGTATGGCCTCCTTTCATTCGTACTTGAGGATATCTTCAGAGCAGTCTTTCTAAGAGGGAGCTAATCATATCATCCCTCTACTCAAAATAAAACACATCACACAAACCAACATGCTTCCAGGATTCATATCAACTCCTCAGTCCCAACGTGTCACAACCGCTACCAGACTTCAACATGCATCCTCAGACTTAGTCGTGGTGGAGAGGCCCCACCCTATGGGATGTGTAGCAACTACCTCTTTCTCTTTGTCCTCGCAGTTACATCTGCCTAGCATGCCCTCCTCTATATTCCTCAAAGCTCAATTCAAATACCACCCTCTCTCTCTAGTGTTTCCTGGAATGAATTTACTCACTCCCTTCCTGATTCAACAGGCTTGCTTCTGCATCTGTCTCTAGTTTTTTTTTTTTTTTTTTTTTTTTTAATGAATGCCTCATAATGTGTTCATGAGGATGGCAAGCCGGTTCTTACCCTTAAAAGACCCCTTTCTGTTCTCATCCAAGGTTATGAAAATCCTATGCAGTGTTCCTGTAGCTGAGGAAATTCTTCTTGCCTCTTTTTCCTCTTAGTCTCCACTTTTCACTCCGCCTTCAGTATCTCCTCCCGTAATGAATTAACTCTTCTCTTTCCTTCAACATCATGCTTATACTGCATCCACATGATGGGCCAGCTGGGTGCTCTGGTCAGATATTTTTGTATAGTTTTCAAATCGCGACATTGGTATACCACCCCCAAAGGCTCCAGATAAATTCAGCAGTGCCTAATGTCCAGGGGACTCTGAGGCATCCCACTCCAGTCTGGCCTTAGAGACACAGGGTTTCACTGCATGGTGTCAGAAGAAAGTGTGAAGGACGTATGTCTGTAAAGCCCGCCCACCCAAAACCTGAACTACCTGAGGACCCGGGACAGGAAGTTTCATGAAAGAAAATTAACAAAATATAAAACAACATAAAAGCCTGGGCAATCACTTGCATTTTCATATTTGTAAGAACACTTCTGGCTATTCCCACAAATAAGGCTGGAGAAACAGCTGTGATCTTGGATCTTGTGTAGACTAAATGGGTTTCCAAGTGGGGTTCAAAAGGCAGACTCTCTGAATTAACTTTCTAATTGGTCTAGGTGCTTTCCATTTTGAAAATCAAAAGTGATTAAGTAAGATGTGAAGCCTTCTGTAGTAAATAGTTACAAAAACAATTCCTTTTGAACCTAGTATTTACACAATGGATATTCATGACCATGTGCCCTATTTCAGTGTCAGTGTCTTGGCTCAAAGTGTGTAAGACAATAAAAACCTAAGGTCAAAAAAACCCCAAAAAAACCTAAGGCCCACAATTTCCAGATGATTTCTGTTCCTAAGTGTAATGTACTAACTTGGGACTTGAGATACTACACATAAAGATATCTACTTCAGATATAATTGAGGATGGCCAAGAAGACCTCTTATACAAAAGACTACAGAGATAAGGAGAGGAGGGTCTGCCAGAGAGCCTGGAGCATCTCCAAACTTAAAATCCCTGGGAAAATTAATACTTCTTTTTTGAGGTTGTTTCAGAAAGACTTGGTTTGAAGCCACAGTGTCCAAACTAAGGAATTCCTCCCACTCATGTGCAAAAGAAGTCTTCCTCCCCACAAAAAGCTATCTTCTCCAACACCCAAGCAAAGAAAAGAGCCCATTAATAGGAAAGAGAGAAAGTAGATAAGGAGATATGAGAAATGGTTCATAATACATTGTCCTGTGGGAGGCCTGCCAAGCCCTGCCCTGAGGTAGACTGACCTCTCCACATTCTGGGAAACAGAACCCCTTTCTCCAAAACTAACAGGATGGTCTCAATCACATGGGCCTGTAAAAAGGATGCTTCCCTAACTAAAGAGAAGTGTTAACTGGTCATGGAGTGTAAGATTTTCTGCTTCTACCAAACAGAAATTAATCTAGAAACATTAAGTACAAGAAATTATCCCAACAAACCTAGACAGCTAAGGTAAATTAGTGCTTTTAAAATGTGGAAAAAAACCAAATAACAAAAAACAAAAAACACAAAGAACACCACTCTTACCCTAAGCAGAAAAAAAAAGAAAATGCTGGATAATCTACATCATTGTTTTGAACCTAAGGTCATGGGGTATTTTCCAGACAAGTAGGTGAATTGAATGCCACAGAGATGGAACAGGAGAACTGTTTCCCCTTTGTCACAACACAGAGGATGAGGCGGGTGTCACCTAAGTGGGTAGGAAGAAAATAAGTAGAACTTTAAAGGATTCTTAAAGGTCCACTGTGGGCTATGGGGATGGTTCAGATTAGAATCATGGGAACCCAAGTACATTGGCAATGTAACCATTCACAGCTTCTCTTCCATTGGCTCTACCAGGTGCCCTTGAGAAAGATTAGGGGCAGGCTGAGAGGGCTGGAGAGTCCTGACAGTGATGAGGGTTGGAGGGCCTGATAAGGTTTCAAGGTGGAGAAGGAATACCAGAAGGAACTCATCTGTGTTCTGGTCCCCTCATGGACTGCAAGGCAGTGACCAGCACTGCCAGGGAATAAGCACATGGCTACAGACCCTTCTGACACAGAAAACAAATGCCTTCTGTCTTTGCCATATCTTGTAACTTATCTCTGTGAGGAAGCAAAAGCCATCAACTTGCTAAAAGAGATATAGGAACCCCTTGTAAACTCTGGTCCCAGGTAAAGGGCTCTGCCTCTGGGGAAGAACAGAACCTTGCCCATGCCCCGTACCCTGCAATGACTCAAAGGAGAGGGGCTCTTGGACCTGCTTTTGCCCAAGGTCCACAATGATGTGTAGAAGAGGTCTGCTGCTGCCAGAAAAAGAATAGTCCCCTCACTAATGCCCAAAACTCTCCACTGACACAAGGCCAAGTTCAGCCACCTGTCTTTCTAGACCTGTGCTGTAGAATTTTCTGTGATGATGGAAATTTTTCTAATTGTGCTATCCAATATAGGAGCCACAAGCTACATGCTCTATGAATCAGCCTTAATTTTAATGAAATTACAATTACTTGTAATTATAATTAATTACAATTACATTTTAAATAGCCACATGTAGCTTATGCCTAGGATATTGCAGCTCTAGACCTGCACTAATGCAGAGGTAAAAGTTGCTCACCACTGAATCACAGTAGGAATGCTGAGAAAGCTCCATTTCAGAGGCCCAGGTATGTAGCACCTGCCTCACCCTATTGGCAGAGCAGGAGAGCCAAGAGAGCCCTCTGCCCCACTCACATCTCATGTTGAGTAACATGTACTAGCAGATTATAACCAGTAAAGGGGCAAAGGCAGAGAGACAGACAGACAGACAAACCTCTACCGTATGCAGCAAGGGTATACAGGGTCTGTTGGTAGCAGAGAATTACTGCAGAAAACCCCTGACCATCCAGACCTCCCAGTAAGAACGTGGAAATAGCAGCCTACCACTACAGGAGAAGCTTAAAGCCGATGATAACTATAGCAGCAACAAAACCCAAAGCTAGTTCAACTCTTGACTAGATTAGCTCAAGCCCTCACATTAATGGTCAGGCCAAAAAAGAGGTGCACCTATTTCCAGGTAAAAATAATATTTCCCTTGATATCTACTATTCTTTTACATGCAGTAATAGGCATTGAATAAAGACATTGTGTGACACACAAAAAGCAACCCCCCCCCCACAAACCCATATCAAGAGACAGAATGGACAACATAACAAGATCAAAGGATGGCCCAGATATTTTAACATATTAATTATAGTTATTTTAAATTGGTAGTATCAATTTTAAATATTTAAAATTATTATAATTAATGTGTTAAAGAATCCAGTGAAAAGGTGGACAACATGCACAAACAAATGGATAATTTTAACAGAGACATGGAAGTGATTTTTTAAAAAGCCAAATGGAAATGCTAGAAATGAAAAACATGGTATCAAAGATGAGCTCCTTCAATAGGCAGACTGGGAACAACAGAGGAAAAATTCAGTAAAACTGAAAATATATGAATGGAAATTAGAAACACAGAGACAAGAAGAAAAACACTGTGATTAAAAATCAAAAGACAAACAAAGCAAAACAAAACCAGAAGAGAACTACCAAGAGCTATGGAACAACATCAAACAGTGTAACACATGTACTTGACATCCCTTAAGAAAAAGAAGGAAAGAAAGGGACCAAAGAAGTAATTTTTTAAAAAGAGCTGAGGATTTTCCAAAATTTAGCTATTAATAACAAACTGTAGATACAAGCAGGATGGATACAAAGAAAAACACATCTAGCATAACAAAGTGTTGAAAACTAAAAATAAGGAGAATGTATAATATATTGAAGGAAATGGATAAAAGGAAATTAAGCCTTGGACTTAAGCCATGGCCTCTCCATAAAAGACCAACGACTGTTCAGCCTTTTAGTATAATGTGGATTTTAGCAAAATTGTCTCCCACACTTGCAGCCCTTACTGGACCCCATAAACAATAACCAGAATGAAAGGATTTTGTGTTCCTTCGCTGAGGCATCCATGCAGTAACCACAGAATGCAAATCTGAGGGTGCAGGCAAGGCATGGCATTTTGTGCAGACTAACTCAAACTTCTCAAAGATGTAACATGCTGAATAGTATAGTTTTTGTTGTTGCTGTAACAGAATTAAAATTCTTTTGAAATAGGACAAAAACGTCTAGGATTAGAACTATCTAAATACTAAATGTAATGTGAATACAAAACTGAAACTGACATGCATCATGATCCAAATGTAGAGATATCTTTTTTTGTATTTGGTCCTATAAAACCAAAGTAATAAAGGGAAAATACCCTGTTCCTTTGGAGTTCTCCATGAATCATATGGGATTCGGCCTAAAATTCTGGGTGCTTCTAGTTGAGGTGCTGTAGAGTGTGCCCTTAATCAAAAGCTGGGGTTTGTTTTCTTTCCCTGCAGTTAGTGCTTGAAAGCTGCTAAAAGGTACCACCTGTCCCTGGACACCTCGAGGCAGTTTCAGGAACCTTGAAGTAAGGCTCAAATATTCAAATGAACACAAGGCTTTTATATCTGCGATCATTACTGCAGTTCGTTTAGTTTAAAAATATACAAGAAAGTATTCAGTCAGTTAGAGTCAAAATATTTAAGTAAATAAAAGGCAAATGTGTGTGGTAGGTAAGGGGATTGATTCTGCAGCCCATCTTCTTGGGTTCCCACCTCAATTCTGCTCCTTGCCTGCTTACGCCTCAATTTCTCATTTTTTACAAAGAGATCACACGAATATCTACCTTACAGAGGCCTAAAAGGGTTTTTTAATTCATTACCAAGTTATGGGATATAAATTCTGTGAGGCTTCTTAAATAAATGCTTGTGAAAGCCCAGACTAGTACCTGGCATGGGATTAGTTGTCTTTGTATTTGTTACCACTATTTGTATCAGTCTCATTAATAAACTTTATATTAAGGCAAAGTAAAAACTGATTAATTGAACTGGAAATATCATACTCTCTTTTATTTTTTTTAAAGACTTCATGTATTTATTCATGAGAGGCAGAGAGAGAGAGGCAGAGACACAGGCAGAGAGAGAAGCAGGCTCCATGCAGGGAGCCTGACATGGAACTTGATCCGGGGACTCCAGGATCACGCCCTGGGCCAAAGGCAGGTGCCCAACTGCTGAGCCACCCAGGCATCCCGAAATATCACACTTTCTTGAGAGGACCCAGAAAGTATTTTTTTCCTACAGTGATTTTCTTCTGTGGTATAATCATGTCTATCATCGGTAATCATGTGCGGTAACATATTAGGTTCCCATCGTGCCCAAATTTTGGTTAACATCACTTGTTTCGATGACAGGAACCAAGGTTCCTTTGCTTGCATGCTGGCATCTTTAAACATATTATTAATGCCATTATGAAAACTGCACACATGTAAGATAACTTCCTAGGTGAACTAACTTAAATCTCTTTAATAATGTTCACTATCGGGCAGCCCGGGTGGTTTAGCCCAGGGTGTGATGGTGGAGTCCCAGGATCAAGTCCCACGTCGGACTCCTTGCATGGAGCTTCCTTCTCCCTCTGCCTGTGTCTCTGCCTCTCTCTGTGTCTCTCAAGAATAAATAAAATCTTAAAAAAAAAAAAAGTGCTCATTGTGAAATATATATTTAAGTCATATCATTACAAGTAGTCATCTTTGTCTAATCCTTTATAGTTTATGAAGTAATTTTATACTCAGTAAATAATCCAATTACTAATATTCATATAATATAAATATGGTGTTATAAACCAGAAGGAGAAACCTGCTATGGATTTGCTTTAATGAGTACAGAAGCTGTTTCTGTCCTCCACCAGAAGAACAAGAAGAGTTATTTTCTTCACAGGGCCTCTGAGGGTATCTTTTATGGCCTACAGAACTGAAGTGGAAGGCTAGAATATTATTATACTGGAAAGGATATTATTATTATTATGTGTTTTCTCTAGTTTTTATTTTATAGCTAAGGTAAAAAGTGAAATCCAGGAAAGGCCTAAATTAGAATTACTCTTAGGGGATTAAGCATGTCTCTTAAAAGCTGGAAAAATATGTCCTTTATGTCCAGACTATGAGCACCTTTAAAAGGCCAGACTGAAAAGGAACTGTGTGAAAGATAATGCAGTGAAAAGATGGGAAAAGTAAAATCAAGAACTATTTAAAACATCCGATTTCCACGTGGCAAGTTCATATGAAGTATCTAATGTGCTCTAAACAGAAATAGTTAAGAAATGCAGCTGCCTGGAGGGTGAACTGCTCATGGGTTTTTACATAGCAGGTGAGGCAGATGCTTGAGTATGGGAAAGCCGTATGTAAGTGAATGACGACAGTCCAGTGGAAGGCCGTAACAGGCAGTACCTGTAAAGCAGTGACTTGTTTTCTCTTTTTTTTTGCCCCTTCTAATAACTGACATTATTTTTAACATCTTTCTTGAAAATGTATTTCCTCATACGCATTACTTAGTGGTCACACGCCTCCATTCAAGAATGTTCCTCTCACTGGCAAATGCTCTGCAAGGCAGCGTCTTTTATACCTTTTAGTATTAAAATGTCACGATCTATTTATCTGGCAGTTTGCCATTTATAATTCCTAGTACTCCTAAGCACTTATTCATAAGTCAAAGAATTGGGACACTTTCGAGGTCTGGACTTTTATTTCTTTCATTGTTTTGTCTTAAAAAAAAATGTATCCCCAAATATCCATCATAAATATAAACATGTAATTTAAGATACATCACTTTTATTTTTTCATGCCAATTAAATATGTTTAAAAAAAACAAGTATAGTTTTATAATAAATATTAATGAGACAGAATATAATCTTACCCTGGTGTGAGTACGAATATGCATCTTCAGTCCATCATTTTTACTGAATCCTTTTTCACAGTAAGGGCATTGATAGGGACGCTCACCTGCAAAGGAAGTCTCCAGGTCAGAAAAAAAGTAAAATAGCAAAGCAAGCCCTGCCATCACTCCCTCAACTCATATCTTAATCACCATGTATGCTCTTTGCACTGCCAGAAAGAGGCTCCCTGCACAGCTGGGCTGACATACCATGAGCATTTCAGGGCAATGGACTGTGCCTTTCCCTCCTGCAGAGAGGGACTGAGCCCAGACAGCTTCCAGGATTGAAACGTTTGCCAGCAGCAAGCTTATTGCATATTCCTTTTAGTGTTTGAGCCCAAATTAAATCTTCAGATTTTAAGAATCTCTGAAAAGGAGTTTATATTAATCAATTCATTCTGTCACTGTGTTACTCATGATAGGGGTCTTTAATTGGTTTATTGATTCTTTGTTTTAAAAAGAAAAATTTCATAATCTGTCTTAGATGGGGTTATGAGTTTCAAAATAATTTCACAAATTGGTAAATGTTAAACAGAATCACTGGTAGTTTAATAACTGATCCATACTTACTGATATAACGGAGTACCTTGCATCTAGAGATCATTTTTTAAGAAAAGAGCCAAGCCAATTTTGTTTACCCAACACATTAAAAAAAAAAAAATCTGTGAAATGACAAAAATGTGACAAAATTTAGTCTGCAGAAGGAATCTGAAGCTGCCCTCTAGTCAAAGCCTAATTATTTAGAAAAGTAAAATCACCATTCTTTATTCTCTCATTTAACATTCAAGGCAGGATGCTAGACCCTGCAATCAAAGATGGATACACGAAAATGTTTGCCTTCAGAAAATGTAAAACTTCCTATCTGGCTTTCCTGTCCCTCAGAGACAGGGCTTTTCCCAAGTAGCACATGTTAGTCCTTTACTCCTTCATATCCCATTTGATTCTATTTCTCCTTCAATCCAGGTATCACTTGAGTTATTCCAGAGAACTCCCCTATCAGGTCAATAATGAACTCGTTGCTCTAATGGTCCCTTTTAATCAGTCTTCCTTGGCCTGTCCCTAATCCAGGACACTCCTTCATGAGATGACAGGGACATTCTTCAGGGGCCTTGCTCTGTCTATGAACTGTATGTTTTCAGCAGTAACATCGTGGGGGAGCAAATGCAGAGGAGCCCCCAGCAGAGCCACATTTCCCCAGCCTTTCTGAGGAAGGAGCACCCAGGACTCTTTCCTTGAATCAGGCACTGTGAAATGATGAAAACCACCCAAAATGGAAATAAATAAATAATAAATAAATAAATAAATAAATAAATAAATAAATAAATAAAGTAACAATGGCAGTGCAAACAGAAACAAGACTCTTTAAAGAACTATCTGGACTTGCCAACTTCTGTGAGACAAAAATCAACCTCTGTACTAGGTAAGTGGATCTGGAATTTTTCACCTTATTATAATAACGACCTTAGGAAGGTGCATCTTCATTGTCAGAAAAATAAAGGCATAGAGTCCAATTTATTTGAAAAACTATGAAAATATAATCTTATTTAACACTAAATTGATAATATGTATTTATCTCAATTCCAGATCTCTCTGTTGAGACCCAGTCTTGAGATAGCCGTATGTCAACCAGGTATCTTCATTTGGATATCCCATGAACAACTCAAATACAGCATTCTGAATTCATGTCTTCAACTCCTGATCCTGTGTATCCTGTATATCCTGTCCTGGTTAGTTATACCACGGTCACCTAGTTACCAAATAAGAAACTTAGCCTCCAACATACTTCCTTTAACTCACTGCCCTCTTCATCCAGTCTTTAAGTCATATTGATTGCCCTTCTCTGATATTTCTAGAATTCTGCTCCTTGATTATGATGAAAATAGTATTAATAGCAGTACCAGTAACAACAGCATCGGCAGTAGAAGGAATAGTAACAACAACTGTCATTTATCAATTTCTTCACTATCTAACCTTTACCATGCATACCCCCCCTGGAAAAAATAAGAATACAGCAAAATGCTACTGCTGATGGTGGTACCTACTGCATCATTTAATTCCAGGTAATTTTTTATTTCCTTCTTCATAAAGCATGAAAAGTAATCTTTTAGATTTTCAGTTTGTTTTACTTTAGTGATGGATAATGAAGATGCTAAACTGTTTATTTATTAACAGATCAATCAACAAATCAAACCTCGATAACAAATAAAGCATGATAAAAATAGTAAAGTGGTTTACACTTCCAAAAAGTTATTTCAGAAATTTACTAGCAAGCCTACAAAATGTAGTTGTTCATTACTAGACTCTTCGTATAGCTTTAGTTATCTTCTTGTTTTCCAAATACCAAAAGAATAGCCAGCAAACAAAAATCAAAGACTCGCAGCCATCTGGTAAATTATGTTAAGTCTAATGTAATATACCAGGTTATTATTTTCTTTCATGATAGCCGAGGTGATCAAGCAGGGAAAGAGATATAGTTAAGAAATTTTAGAGAATGAAGCATAACAAATTCACTCCCTACCTTACCTAGTGTCATAATACGGAAATTTTCTCTATAGACATGAAAATGTTAACTTTTGTTAGAGGCATAGATTTTCTCCTTTTTTTAGAATCTGATTGTCCTGAATTTGAATAACTTGTCCTCCTTCTAGTTATAACTCTGGGGAAGTTATTCAACCTCAATGAACCTCTGAAAAATGGGATAAATTGTATCTATCTCATAGGGACAGTGACCATATATTCAGGTTTGCCTAAGGCAGTCTCAGTTTATGCTAGTTATCCCAGAACAATGATTAATAGTGCTCCCTTCACTTTCTCCAGTGTCCCAATTAGGACAATAAAAATACATGGTTAACTATTATGAATTGAACTATGCCCCACTCACTAATTCATATGTTGAAGTCCTAACCCCTCCAGTACCTCAAAATGTGTCTTTGGAAATGTTATTCGAGTAGTGTGGATCCTTCATCTAATGGGACTGGTATCCTTATAGGAAGATGGCTATGAGAGGACAGAGACACAGAGGGAGAATGCCATATAAAGAGCATAGTGATACTGCCACAAGGCAGAGAACCACCAGAAGCCAGGACCTAATACAGATTCTTCCCTAGTGCCTTCAGAGGGCATGTGGCCCTCTAGACACCCTGAACCCAGACTTCCAGCCTTCAGAACCACGAGACAATAAATTATTGCTTAAGCTACTCAGTTTGTAGTACTTTGTTACAGAAGTCCTAGCAAACTAATACAGCCATCTGACTCATACTGTTGAAAATTATTATTTTCACTGATGTCTATTTCTCTGCTGCCCAGGAGGCCTATGTCAACTATCCAGAAGAGAAACTGGCACCTCTAGAGGACTGAATTTCTGCCCCTTCCCTACTCCAACCCTGAGATCCACTGATATGAGCTGGTATGTTTGGGAAACTTAAGTCCAACCCTACTCATTCATTCTACCTCCCAGAATATAACTGCAGTTTTAAAGGATATCACTGGGTAAATGGCTTTAATAAATAAAATTCATTTGAAATCTACAGTGTGTGGTTTGCAAATCAGCCTACACTGTACATTAAACTGCTACCTTCTCTACCCATTTGGTTGGAGCATCTTTAAAGGAATCTGGCCCTGAAGATTCTGAGGACAAACCTATCTGTGGACCCACACAACCTGAAGCTGAAGGTTATATGTACAAGTCAACATGCTAATAACTATTAAAGTTATTTGCATAATTTTCATACCAAACGAAGCTGTTAATCTTAGCTTTTTTCACATTATGCATATGCACTTTCCTTCATTATTTCAAGTTATTTTGAGGAGTACGTCTCTAGGAAATATTTATGTCTACACATAAAATTATTCTGGAGCAAAGAGGAAACAATCTTCAATTTGAATTAACCTTGAAAATATCAATCTTTCGGGATCCCTGGGTGGCGCAGCGGTTTGGCGCCTGCCTTTGGCCCAGGGCGCGATTCTGGAGACCCAGGATCGAATCCCACATCGGGCTCCCGGTGCATGGAGCCTGCTTCTCCCTCTGCCTATGTCTCTGCCTCTCTCTCTCTCTCTCTGTGACTATCATAAATAAATAAAAAAAAAAAAAAATTAAAAAAAAAAAAAAAAAAAAAAAAAAAAAAGAAAATATCAATCTCTCTTTCCTACTTGAACACCACCAATATACAGGTTCTGATGTACAATCTGAGGCAAATCCAAGGAACTACTCTTTTTTTTTAAGACTATCTATTTATTTATTTATTTATGAAAGTGCATGAAGTGGGGACAAGCAGCAGAGGGAGAGGGAGAAAGAGAATCTCAGGCTGACTCTGTACTGAGTGTGGAGCCCGAAATGGGGCTTGATCTCACGACTCTGAGATCATGACCTGAGCTGAAACCCAAGAGTTAGACGCTTAACCAAATGAACCACCCAGGTGTCCTAAGAACTACATTTTTTAATATCTCTGATTGATTTAGACACTGTCTTCATTTTGATTAGGCTAATTAAAATGTTCAAATTTTGACTAACATGAATATTAATTAATTTAATAATTAGCTAAAAAGTATAGATAAAACCAATCTAAATGGAAATAATAGCTGAAACATATAGAAGCTCTGTTCTATTCAGAATGCCTAAGGTATATTAGCAATTTTAATTCTTGCACATTATGATTTAGATATTCTATCCCTAGTTACAAATGAGGAGAGTAAGCCACCACTGAAAGGATAAGTACTTTGCTCAAGATAACATAACTATTAAATGGTGGAATCAGAATTTTAACCCTTACCTCTTATGCCATTACACAAGTTAATAATATGGGTAGAATTTTGTGTAAATTAAGTTAGGCTTTCTAAAGTTATTGACAAAAACTCTGCTTCTTGCAATAGCAGTTAACATTAACCAGATCTTTCTGGCTAGTAAATTCAAGCATTCTTTTACTTATCAAAGCTCTCCAGGAAAAAGTAGGGGGCAGGTTAGGAATGTGTGTTATGTCTCAAAGCAGGTCACAAGTGAATGCAACTACTAATGTAACATTAAGCTATGGATTGATAACTACCTATAGGTAACCACCTTCAATATTTAGAAAGTAAATACAATACTGGCAAATATCTATGAGATTTAACTACCAATAGTCAAATTTAATGACCATAGTAGCACAAATAATTTTGACATGTAGATAATGGCAAAATAGTTTTTATTTAACTACAGAAAATAGGTGAGTTCTTTCATTCACTTCTTTAAATTATGTTCTAACACTAAGCATTAAAATCCATTTGTGTTTTCTTCAAACATATCAAGAAACAAACAGAAGCATTGATGGCAATTGTAGAAGGTTGATTTTTTTAAAAAAGGTTTTATTTATTTATTCATGAGAGACACAGAGAGAGAGAGAGAGAGGCAGAGACATAGGCAGAGGGAGAAGCAGGCTCCATGCGAGGAGCCTGACGAGGGTCTCGATCCCAGGTCTTCAGGATCATGCCCTGGGCGGAAGGCAAGCACTAAACCTCTGAGCCACTGGGGCTGCCCCTAGGAGGTTGATTTTAAGTTGATTTTCAAAAGTGCCGCCAAGTAGATAGATACTCCATGAAACTAATTTAGTCATACATTAAATATTTTTTGAGCACATAGTTACTGTCCCAGGCTTTGGGAATGCAGTTGCAAACAGATTCACAAAGTCACGGCCTTTTCAATTTAACTACTGTAGTGAGAAGGACAAGAAAAAGTAAAGAAAAACAAGATAATTTCAGATACTGATAAATTATATGAAGAAAATAAAAGAAGAAGATAGATTTAAGGAAGACCTCTGTGGGAGTGGGCCATAGACTGAGCTAAGGTTGTTACAAAAGGCAAAAGAAGTAAATGAATGCTAATGCCAATCCTTGATGCCAATTTCACATAATTGACGCACATGCTTATTTTTTTTTAACTCTTCATATTTAATTAAAACTATTTAAGCTCCTGGGCTTGAAGTAAGTGCCTCCAAATTCTCACTGCTGGCACACCTGAGATGGAATTAGCTTCAAAGTATTTGAAATGTGCAGGGAGGAGGGTGGACGATGTTCAGAAAAGAGTTCCAAAAAATTGGAGATGGCCTTTTAGATGCAGGTAGTAGTAAGAGAGAGGACATCTGGATGCCACATGGAACACCTTACAGAGTCTAGCCTGGTTCTCAAGTTATTTGAGTCTTAAAGAGAAGATGATGCACTGTGACAACAACCACTTACTGGCAAAGATGGCTAAAAATAACTGGAAAAAATCCAATTCTAGTTTAATATATGTCATTAGAATTATAATTTATTGATGTTACCATTATTTAATGTAATATAATTTTAATTAAAGATATCAGAAAGAAGTCTAACCCTCACCAAAGGATTCACACACATTATTCTTAATATTAAAAGAGAATCTTAAAAATGTGTGAAGGGAGTGCAGGTTAGCATGCATCTTCATGATAAAAGATCTTAAAGCCATAGCACCACTGACTATCCATCTATTGTCCCATAACCACCTCAACTTCCAACATTTTGATACAAATATTTCCTTAATATCTATGCTTATATAATCTGAAATTAACACAATAAAATCTTGCAAACCTTGATATTCTTATTAACCCCTGGATTTAATTTAAGGAATTGACCACTCTATAAAAGGGATCAAATTTTATTCCAAACTACTAAACACAACGAATGCAGCAAATTTAGCAATAATGATCATGATCAACCTTGAAAATTAAAAAATATTAAAATGGAAAATTTTATTAAATTAATTTTATTAATTTATTAATTAATAAATTAATTTAATTTAATATTAAAATGATAAATTTTATGGTCTATGTATTTTACCAGAATTTGAAAAGAAATGGGCCTTATGCTTTGAGAGATTTTAAACAAGCAAAAAAGCTTAATTTATAATGTATACACTTTAAGACATTTTGAGTAAAATTAAAAACAGATTATTTTCAGAAAACAGTTTAATAATTTTAACTTTTATTTTGTCAGCATATTTTTAAAGCCTATGAGATTTCAGAGAGTTCACATAATTTTTCTGAAAAGATACATATATACAAAAATGTAATTTAAAATGGAATAAAGTTAAACTCCCACTTTCAATGAATCCAAATTAAATAATATTTAGATAATTAAATTAAATAAGGTTTAAAGATTTTGAAGCCACAGTTTTACGTTTGACTTTGTCTTTGTTTCCAACAAAAATCAATTTTGGAGAGGGCAACTTTTAAATAACAAGCATACCTTGAAAGTGTATGTTTCATGAAAAATAAGATGGTTCCATGTGGTTGAACTTTAAAATATAAGCTCTATATGGGAATTCTTTAGAACTTTAAATTTGTTTTCCACAAATATGGGACTGGCTTCTGTTGCTTTTGTGGACTAAGGAAATTGTTGTAAGACATCAAAGTAACACATTCTAAATAAAAATTAAACAAAAAATATAATTGTGCAAGTACCTCCCAATCACTTTTCCAATTTCACCATTCCAATCCCCTCAATTTATGGAGCATCTAATAAACTAAAAGTACACCACAGAGAGAAGTGAAATGCTACCCTGACAGATGGGAGTAGCTCAAGTTCATTCTTGGCACCTTTCTATGAATTGAAATACTTCTTTTTTTCCTGTAGCGAAAAGAGCCATGAAACCCCACTGACCTCACTGAACCCCACGTTGTTACTCTTGGAATGCTCCTATTAATCAAATCCTGCAAAATTTCACTTGATCTGAAGAAGTTAAGCCCAACGACACCCTCTTTGAAAGAAAGGCAAGAAATTCCAAACTTGGCATTTTCTCCTTGAGTATTTACAGAGACACACTACTTTTAAAAGTTTAAAGAGTTTACTATTAGAAGGAAATGGGAAATAAAATACAAAAATCAAAATTTACTGAATGCGGAGACCTTAACTTCTCAAAATACTTTTGCCACCTGAATCAAAACAAATCGCTTTTTTTTCTTAATGCAAAGTTCTATGAATGCAGCTACAAAAAAAGTAAAAGAAGAATTCTTTTCCTTACGAATCTTAGAGGTATAGCAACTATCCCTCATTTCTTTTTTTTTTTTTTAAGATTTTATTTATTTATTCATGAGAGACACAGAGAGAGGCAGATACACAGGCAGAGGGAGAAGCAGGCTCCCTGTGGGGAGCCCGATGTGGGACTCGATTCAGGACCCCGGGACGACAGCCTGAGCTAAAGGCAGACGCTCAACCATTGAGCCACGTGGGCTTCCCCCATTCTTCATCTCTGAAGAGATGCTAAGTCAATGAGGTGAAGTTCATAGGGAAGCAGAAAAATAGAGCCATGTGCTTGCTAATTTTCTAATCTCAAGTAAAGATCCACAACTACTTATGGGTTGAAGGCAAAATAAAAACTGAGTTTTACAGATGCAAACAAAATAGAATACAAGATGCAGTATAAAAGAGGACAAGGGTTTAATGAATGATTAGAAATATATAATGAGCTAGGAAGAGACAGTAAAAGACACCATACTCAAGATGCTCTGGCTTCATCAAACAGGTGTGTAAGTGACACCCATCACATGTGATTTATCTGAGGGATCAGGACACCTTCATGAAGTCCTTCATGCGAACACTGACAGAAGTAACACTGACTGCCTCACAGATAGGAGAAACACCTCAATAATCCAGACACTGGCAAAGTTTTAAAGGTTCTTACCAAGAAAGAAAAACTTCTACATGAGTTCTCCCCATGACTGTGTTGTTAGGGAACACTTTAAGGTAGGGAAGTAGAGAAAGAGAAGGTAATTACTGATTGGGTTTTGTTGGTAGGGAGTCAGACTTCAGTGGGAAAACTAATCCTTCCACCCAGCAGTTTCCCATGTCTAGGAATTTCTACCAGAAGTTTTACTTAGCCTCATATTTATGAGCACAGTCTGTGAACAGTGGTCCTGGAGTGATGAAGTAGTTAAGCCTCAAGGAGCCTGCACACAGAGGCACTTCCTGCTAGTTGTGCCAGCAAGGAAGAATCAAGAGTATATAACTGTGAGCAGCAAGAAATCCCCAAAATGATTCTCTTTACCCTCAGACTAGAAAAGGGAGAAAACCTTCCCCGGCCCTGAAGCACACTTGGGAGTTACAGGAAAACAACACACGGAGATGTTGTTCTCAAGAGAGAAAGTGGTAGCAATGGCAGGAGGAAGCAAGTATCTGAGGACACCAAATCTCTTGAGTTTTCCTAAACTAAAGGACAATGTTGGTGTTCACATTTAACAGAGGTAGCTATTCATAATATGTAGAAATGTACTAAATAGATAAAGATGTTGAGATGAAAACTGTTTGCCTGGGCCACTTCCATTTTTGAAGATCTCAGTATCAAAAAACAAATGAAGAAGGATATAAAGCAAGTTACTAAACAATATTTTAAATAATCCCTCTTGTTAGTCTTTGTGACTGTATTACTAATTCATTTGGTTTATGATGCAACTTTCCAAGATGACTGTCACCACTCCCTCACTCTTCCCACAGTGCCTCTATCTGCCCTCTGACAAACCCTGATATAAGCATTATAGTTTTTGCATTAAAAACTACAACCTTTGATATTTTTGAAAAATATTAAAAATAGATAATAACACTACTAATGAAAATCAAAATAGATGTCTCTCCCTCTCTCTAAGTTGTTATATATGCTTGTCTAGTACTAACTCAAAACCAGGAGGAACAAAGTACAGAAAGGGAAAAAAAAAAGGAAAGAAACACTACATTCCTATGATGTGGTCAGTGTTCAAAACTGATCTGAAATGTCAAAATAACACAGAGAACAAAAGTCATGTAGTTCAAGACTTTATCTATGAGTGACTTCTTAGAGGAAAATCTAAGGCTCTGAAAGTGTGATGCTGAGAATATAATTTATTTCTATGCAGATTTTACACTCAACTCTTCTGTGAACTCTTAGTTTATCTGCAGGTAAGAGAACATTCAATATGGCCTAATGTTTGTTAGTAATTAACCACTTAGAAAATAAATAGAGCAAAATAAGCTCTTCCTCTCAACACAGGAAAGTTATCTAATCCTTATAAAAATGTGAAAAACATGCCTCAAATTTTCATTTGTGTTCATAATTACCTTGCTAATTGTCTATTTGTATTTATTAATAATTGTTAATCCTCTTATTATTGTTTATAATTATAGTTACTGTTTTTGTAAGTTTGCACAAAAATATTCTAAAAAGAATAAATTCCTTTACAAAAAGAGAAACAATGGATAAAATGCAAGTATAACCAAACTATTATATACCAATCCTTTATTTTTAAACTGATCACAGGTATTTACTAAAAAAATTAACTGTTTCCTAAGACAATGATTTATTGCTACCTTCAAACAACAGTGTGCAAGCAAGCCTGGAACAGAAGGGCCAACACAGCCGGTATCTATTAACACGGAAAGTTGGTTGGAACTGTAGGCAAGTAATTAACCTTCTGGCCCAGAGCTTTAAAACCCCAAAAGCAGTTCCTAGAATTTCTTTCATAATTTATGAACAACTGATGGAATTCATGTCACAGTCCATGGATTCCCTTGCGGAATTAACCCCAGCTCTCACTGACCCTAAGAAGCTATAAACCAACAGGAGAATGTGCTCTACTATGCCGACTGACCCACAGAGTGCCATCCCTGTCACTGTAGCATAGGAAAGTGGATGATAAATTACAGAGCTGCCTGCCAGGCACAGACCTAAAAACTCGCCTTCAGCGACAATGATGGTGACACACAGGACATGCACCCTCACTCACCCCACACCAGCCCTCCTCAACGTTCTACAGATGATCTGTATTCTGCTGCTACAGGTTATAAAAAGATGATGATGATGACACTAGGAACAGAAGGTCATACCATATATCAAGGGATGCTGCTTGACTGTGGTAAATACATGCAAGAATAATGATGGCAAAGCACATGGCAACCATAGCAGCAATGGCTAATACTAGCACATGCGCACACTGGGCGAGGCGCTATGCAAGGTTCCTGATGGAGACCTTCATTTGTCCCTCAAAGCAGTACCACGACATTGGGACTATTCTTACCCTTTATCTTTAGGTGGGGAAAGTATGCTTTGAAGAGGTGAAGCAACTGACTAAAAAGCTCATGCAGGGAGGATTTAAAATAAAATGGAATTTGAAAGCCTATCCTATGACTCCAGGATCCATACAAAGGATAGGAACTAGGTAGTTAATAACAAGAAGTGGAGATAGTTGACTTTGTGGTGGGAAGGTTTCTCCAGAAGTGGAATTAAATAACAAACTACAGACCCTCAAGCTTCAAAGTCGAGATTATTAACCTCAATTGGTTGATATATCAACCAGAAATTATCATCAAACATCATGGAAGGAATATGTAAGTCCAATGTTAATAGTAAAAATTAGAATAAGAACTTAAAATACCAGCAATGTGTATACTGAACAAAGTTTAAGCCTTAGTTTAGCTCTAGAGGAACAATATATAAGCAGTGAAACCTTAGCAAATCACTGTATTTTGCAGGGCATGGGTTCAATTAAGAGGTTTAAACCAGCAAATTTATTAAATTCATTTCTATTCTAAAAGTGAAGAGTATTTTATTTTAATAATCTATAAAAGCAAAAGCCATGTGCATACTTGCTGTGAATGTACTTATTCTAATCACCTAATTATGAAGAATGAACAGACTTTAGAAGGTGGATACAAAGTTTGTAAAAAACATTTTCCAAGTTAATGAAGAAAAACAAACTTGTTAGACTTCACCCTAGAGTACAGAATGGTGGTAATGGGAAGGAGTTGGGAGAGGGGGAGGGGAAAGAAGGTGAAGCAAGTATACAGCTGGTTGGCTACTTATGGTAGTAAAGGAGAAAACCAATCAAAATGTGAATTGGAGGAGTTTTTTAAATGTTTTTTTTTTTTTTGAACACTGCTAACAAAAAATTACAACAGAGACATAAATACTAAGACTCCTCCCAGAACTAAGGTAGTAATCAAATAGCTAAGTTACCATTGTCTTATAGAGTGACCATTAGTCATGAGACAATAATAATAATAAGACCTGTTCTAAGAAAATTAATATGAAGGAATGCCTTTCATACTCCCCAAAGCAATATTACCACTATGTTAAATAGGAAATGATGAAAGATACCAGTTGGCAAAGTGGAAGGAGGAAATATAGATAGGAGTCCTGTTTTGTCTTCATAAAACTTACTGTTATTTGATGTTAAAAGGAAGAGAATGGCTTCCCAAAATACTGATGTATAGTTTGATACAATAAAAACAAAATGAAATAGACTCCTTCAACATAATGGAAAAACCATGATAAGACTATCATTACCTCTATAAAAACCTTATCACATTGCAGTATATTCAAATGTACATCCATCTCACTAAAAGTCCCAACTATCAATAATAATAATTTCCTAGAAGTAAAAAAGTAATCCATCTAGCTATATGACATCCTGAAAAATGTCAAACTATGTAAATATCAAATGTTTTTCTGGAAAACAAAACTATGGAGTCAAAAAAAATATCAGTGGCTGTCAGGCATTGACGATTGGGGGATAAATAGGCAAAGCACAGAGGACTTTTACGGCAATGAAAGTACTCCATATAATAGCATATTATTGAACACATATTACACATTTGTACAAATGCATAGAATGTACAACACCAACAGTGAACCATAATGTGAGCTATAGACTTTGGATGATTCTAATGTGTCAATGTAGGTTCATTAATTGTAGAACATACGCCATTTTGGTTGGGGATTTTGATAACAGGGGAGAGGATACATGTGTCAGGGAGAAGCTGATGGGCAGGGGAAATTTCTGTATCTTCTCTTCATTTCACTGTGAATCTAAAACTGCTTTAAAAATAAAAGCAAAAAAAAATCCGAGAAATTAAATTTAATCATCATTTTTTCTGTATGTTATTGTCCACTGTAAAGTCGACTCAGGAGACAATAAACACATGAATGCTACACACACACACACACACAGACCCTTCCATTTGACTCTAAAAGATAAAACTTCCATAAAATTAAAATAATATGTGACTTTTAGAATTTCATTCCTTCATCTTTTATACTGGATAACTTACAGAATTTGTATAATTCTTGTGGTAATTATAACAACTGTACAGTACTTGTGTAGCTGTACATCAAAAGAAGAAGAGATAACACAAAAATAAGATAGAATTTGAAGTTAAAAGATTTGGATCTTACTACCTTGACTAGACCGGTCATTTGCTTTGCTGAATCTCAGCTTCCTCATCTAGAAAATGAGAATGGTCTTAGAAACCTATCACACTAGGTGGAAGGATTAACTCAGATAGTATTTGAAAGAGCTTCTCCCCTTCAGTAAACTTGATTAAAAACCTGAGCCTGACCTGTCCTGCCCATCAGCTCAGAATCTAGTCATGGAGCAGATATGCAAAGTAAGTATAAAATCATAATTGAAAAGACATATTTCTGTAACAGTAAAAAAGTGGGATCCCCAAATATCTACTAGATGAAAGGCTACAAATAACAAGAGACTATAATATACTACACAATTGTTTGTAATTATTCCAGTTCCTGTAGAGTGGACCTTGTCAAACAAAATGGATAGGGGATTTGTCAGGGCCAATTTACTCTACCTTTTTTCTAATAAGAATTTGAAAACCTAGGCAATTCCAAGTTAAAAGGAGTTATAGTAGATTTAGCGCTAGTGGGCCAAATATTGTTCTTTATTCCTTCATTTAAGTACTGTAATTTTATATATATTGGTGAGCTAAATCTTAAACCATGCTGTTAAGTATTCTTTGTTATACAATTGTTTCCAACAAATAGCATGATGAAGCAATGAGGTAAAGAATGGAAAGGAGAGCAAAGGGCCCAATTTCATATTGAGGTAGGTCTGGCTAATAAAGTGAGGAGTTTAGCAATTTTATTCTTCGATTCGAGCATTTTTCAAAGTGAATTCCATGACTTTATAGTTATTTTATGAAAAAGTGATTTTATGGTTGATTCAAATCATAGTTAAATCCAGGACTTCTCACTATGAAGCCAGCATTCCTTCCACTAACCCACAGGTTCTGTGATGTATTTGTAGATTCTTTTGTTTATTCAAGAAGCATTCGCTAGGTTCTTTCTCTATGCCAGGCAGTTCTCTGAATAGTAAACAAGTAAGGTGTCAGAAGATACGGGCACAGCTCTAAGGGAACAGAGAACCTATGAGTGACTCAAGAAGTATGAGTGCTTGGAAGCATGCTATGTTGAGAGAAGTACAAGATGGAACACATCAACTTAATGCGGTGGGGGTAAGGGATGGTCAGGTAGCATACCACGGAGAAAGTAGCATTTACTTGAAGACTGGCGGAAAGTGAAAGGAGCCAAATAAGTGAGCTGGAATGTCAACTGGGAGAGGAATTGGTAGTTGATGAGTCGCGTGATAGGTAAGGGCTGGTCATTTTGCACAAAACGAGGGGAAACCACTGTAAGATGTATAGTAGGGTAACAGCAGGACTAGGTAAGCCTTATCAACTCCTTAAACCTTCTTTTGTAAAGAATACATATACTTTACAATGTATTTTTTAAAAACTTCTAAAAACTCTATACCAATAGCAAATTTCATGGAATTCCCTTTTCAAGAAGATGACTAAGCATGCGGTAATTAAGTTCTGCTTATTCAGGAGAATCTGAGTTCTCTCTGAGCGGCATGACTATAAGCGACAAAACAAAACAAGTCTGTTTATATTCAAAGAATGAAAGTCTTCCTGTTGAAAGAACTAGGCTTTGAGGGACATGTGAAGAAGATGTAAGCTGTGAAGCTGGATATTCAGGAAACGGTTCTTAGTGGCACTTAGCTGGCATCTGCATCCCTTCAGTTGTTCTTATTGGAATAAAACACTCACATACTTTTAATTATGAAAATTTTTAAACATGGAGAAAACTTGGAAAAATAGTACAATAAGTATTATATACCCATACTTGGGTTTAATGTCACCATATTTGCTTTTCATTCTCATTTCTCCCTTTTATAATCACATTCTTTTGCACTTCTTTCTGTTGGTCCATTTGAGAATCAGTTGCAAAAACATTTTGTACCTAAATAATTTAGCATAAATCTAATAATAGCAGTGACCTGCATAATCATAATATTAATGTATTTTAAATATTTTGTTATTCAAGAAACTTATTATATTAAAACACAGAAAATCAGGAAGATAGTACTGGAAGTCCTAGCCTCAGCAAGCAGACAACAAAAAGACATTAAAGGCATTCAAATTGGCAAAGAAGAAGTCAAACTCTCCCTCTTCGCCGATGACATGATACTCTACATCGAAAACCCAAAAGTCTCCACCCCAAGATTGCTAGAACTCATACAGCAATTTGGTAGCGTGGCAGGATACAAAATCAATGCCCAGAAATCAGTGGCATTTCTATACACTAAAAATGAGACTGAAGAAAGAGAAATTAAGGAGTCAATCCCATTTACAATTGCACCCAAAAGCATAAGATACCTAGGAATAAACCTAACCAAAGAGGTAAAGGATCTATACCCTCAAAACTATAGAACACTTCTGAAAGAAATTGAGGAAGACACAAAGAGATGGAAAAATATTCCATGCTCATGGATTGGCAGAATTAAGATTGTGAAAATGTCAATGTTACCCAGGGCAATATACACGTTTAATGCAATCCCTATCAAAATACCATGGACTTTCTTCAGAGAGTTAGAACAAACTATTTTAAGATTTGTGTGCAATCAGAAAAGACCCCGAATAGCCAGGGGAATTTTAAAAAAGAAAACCATATCTGGGGGCATCACAATGCCAGATTTCAGGTTGTACTACAAAGTTGTGGTCATCAAGACAGTGTGGTACCAGCACAAAAACAGACACATAGATCAATGGAACAGAATAGAGAACCCAGAAGTGGACCCTGAACTTTATGGTCAACTAATATTCGATAAAGGAGGAAAGACTATCCATGGGAAGAAAGACAGTCTCTTCAATAAATGGTGCTGAGAAAATTGGACATCCACATGCAGAAGAATGAAACTAGACCACTCTCTTTCACCATACACAAAGATAAACTCAAAATGGATGAAAGATCTAAATGTGAGACAAGATTCCATCAAAATCCTAGAGGAGAACACAGGCAACACCCTTTTTGAACTCGGCCACAGTAACTTCTTGCAAGAACATCCACAAAGGCAAAAGAAACAAAAGCAAAAATGAACTATTGGGACTTCATCAAGATAAGAAGCTTTTACACAGCAAAGGATACAGTCAACAAAACTAAAAGACAACCTACAGAATGGGAGAAGATATTTGCAAATGACATATCAGATAAAGGGCTAGTTTCCAAGATCTATAAAGAACTTCTTAAACTCAACACCAAAGAAACAAACAATCCAATCATGAAATGGGAAAAAGACATGAAGAGAAATCTCACAGAGGAAGACATAGACATGGCCAACACGCACATGAGAAAATGCTCTGCATCACTTGCCATCAGGGAAATACAAATCAAAACCACAATGAGATACCACCTCACACCAGTGAGAGTGGGGAAAATTAACAAGGCAGGAAACCACAAATGTTGGAGAGGATGCGGAGAAAAGGGAACCCTCTTACACTGTTGGGGGGAATGTGAACTGGTGCAGCCACTCTGGAGAACTGTGTGGAGGTTCCTCAAAGAGTTAAAAATAGACCTGCCCTACGACCGAGCAATTGCACTGTTGGGGATTTACCCCAAAGATACAGATGCAATGAAACGCCAGGACACCTGCACCCCGATGTTTATAGCAGCAATAGCCACAATAGCCAAGCTGTGGAAGGAGCCTCGGTGTCCATCGAAAGATGAATGGATAAAGAAGATGTGGTTTATGTATACAATGGAATATTACTCAGCTATTAGAAATGACAAATACCCACCATTTGCTTCAACGTGGATGGAACTGGAGGGTATTATGCTGAGTGAAGTAAGTCAATCGGAGAAGGACAAACATTATATGTTCTCATTCATTTGGGGAATATAAATAATAGTGAAAGGGAATATAAGGGAAGGGAGAAGAAATGTGTGGGAAATATCAGAAAGGGAGACAGAAAGTAAAGACTGCTAACTCTGGGAAATGAACTAGGGGGTGGTAGAAGGGGAGGAGGGCGGGGGGTGGGAGTGAATAGGTGACGGGCACTGAGGGTTATTCTGTATGTTAGTAAATTGAACACCAATAAAAAATAAATTTAAAAAAAAAAGAAAATCAGGAAGAAAATTCAAATTATCCTTATTTATAATACAAAGAAATAACGACAGTTAATAATTTAGTATTTAACCTCTAAGACCTTTTTACATAAATGTTTCATCTTTATAAAATATATCATTTTGTTTTTGTAACTTGTATTTCTTATTTCTTTTCATGTGAACTAATATATGATATACTAATATATAATACTGCTTTTATTGACTACAGAATATTCCAATTTATAGATATACCATAATTTCTTTAACCAATCTCTTCAATATTAGATACACAGGCTTTACTTACTTTTTTTTTTAGCAGCTCTTCAAGGAACAGGACAATATTCCTTTTTCTTTTCCTTAAATATTTTATTTATTTATTCATGAGAGAGAAGCAGAGACGTAGACAGAGGGAGAAGCAGACTCCTCACAGGAAGCCTGAAGTGGGATTTGATCCCTGGACCGGGATCATGCCCTGAGCCAAAGGCAGACACTCAACTGCTGAGCCACACCGGCATCCCATAATATTCCTTTTTCAAACAAAATTTACTGGCTGTGATCTCTTTTTGGACTTAAAAATTAAGCACAAGTTGGGTTTATGTCTAATAGGGAAGATAGTAATAATTTAAAACGTCAAGGACAACTTTTGATGTGACAATGTAAATTAAATTTTTGAAAGTTTATCTTGGAGATCTTTATGGTTTAATTTTAAGAAAGAAATTAGTGAGACACACATAGTTCAGAATTTAAAACACCACTGAAAATAATCTTTCCAACCAAGTTGTCCTTTCAGCATTTATTAAGAAAGGTCAGGTTAATCAGGAACATAGCCACCCAAATGTTTTTTTCCCATCAAAAATGCATTTTTCCAAGAGTAATACACTAAGAAAAGTATGTCAGACAACATGATAGTAATTACCTCCTTATCAATGGTCATTCAAGATTATATTTATAAATTATTAAAGTTTCAGCACATTCAAGGATTTAGGATTTTGAAAGAAAGGAAAGGGAGATACTGAACATAAAATTCTCAGTATGATGTCCTATAAGAAATGGAAAACAGAAGAAGAGGAGAAAACAATAACATAAGAAGTTATATCTATTACTGGTTTCTTCAGTGTAATCAGGTCACAGTGCTAAGCTTCTGGCATGATTTTAAGTTCACCTGCCCTCCACATGGCTCTCTACCACTTTTTTCCTTTTGCTTCTCGCTTTTATTTTTGTTGTTCTCTGATTCTGTTTTTGTTCCCCAAACTGCACTTTCCCTGGCTACTTCTAAGCAAGACCTCCTTTTTCTTTCTTTAGGGCACCCATTATTCTACAGCCATCATGTATAACGTTTGATATATTCTTGGTTATAGGTTTTATTTAAAAGTTTTTAAGAGGCTACTTAAGTTAACAAATACTACTTTGATGTTATGTCTTTTAGCTTTAGCTAAAAAATTTCCAGAATAAGAAATTAAGTTCCACTGCTGTCCTTTCCTCCATCTATGCATAATAATTGTACTTTTATTCTTTGACCTATTTAAACTACAATTTCATCATCACAAAATAGTTACCAGGCTAGATGTCTACTCTGTGAAGTACTAGGGATATAATCATAAAGTCAAATACTATGACTTTTAAAAACAGGAAGCTTTAGCAATGTAATCCAGTTACCTTTTACCATATAATGTCCAGCTACTGAAAATCATGAAGATCCAGGTAAAATAATCTGGCTATCAATATAAACACTTTTTTTCAAGTCTCTTCAAGTATTTTTCTGCACAATAGATAAAATCCAGACAAGATTCTTTCAAGAATATTTAATTGTTTAAAGATATTTGCAAATGATATACCCAGTAAGGGATTAACATCCAAAATATGTAAAGAACTCGTACAACTCAAGACCAAAGCAACAAGTAATCCAATGAAAAAAATGTGCAGAAAACCTGAACAGATCTTATTTCGAAGAAGACATACAGATGGCCAACAGACACATGAAAAGATGCTCAACATTACTATTCATCAGGGAAATGCGAATCAAAACCACAATGAGATAACATTTCACATCAATCAGAACGGCTAGTAACAGAAAGACTAGAAATGACAAGTAGTAGTGAGAATGTGGAAAAAGGGGAGCCCTTGTACATTCTTAGTGGGAATGCAGCCTCACTGGAAAATAGTATAGAGGTTCCTCAAAAAACTAAAAATGGAAGTACTTGTGATAAATGATTATAACTATGATCCAGTAATTGTACTTCTGGGTATTACCCAAAGAAGAAAAAACAGTAATTCAAAACAAAGTATGCACCTCTATGTTTATTGCAGCATTATTTATTTACATGAGACAAAATACAGAGGCAATGCAATGAAAGTATCTGTTGATAGATAAATGGGTAAAGAAAATGTGGCATATATACACAATGGAATATTATTAGCCAGAAAAAAGAATAATTCCTTGCCATTCACAACAGTTTGGATAGACCTAGAGGGTATTATGCTAAGTAAAGTAAGTCAGAGAAAGACAAATATATGGTTTCACTTATATGTGGAATCTAAAAAACAAATGAACAAATACCAACAACAACAAAAAGAGAAACAGACTCATTAATATAGAGAACTAACTAGTGATCACCAGAGAAGAAGGCGGTGAGGAGATGGGTGAAATAAGAGAAGAAGACTCAGGGGTACAAACCTCAGTCACAAAATAAGTCATGGGATGAAAAGTACAGCATAGGGAATATAGTCAATAATATTGTAATAACTATATAGTGACAAATGGTAACTAGACTTATCCTATACTTTTCATGGTGAACTTTTTATAATATAAATAATTATCAAATCACTATTTGTATACCTGAAACTAGTATTATGTCAACTATGTCAGTTAAATTTTTAAAAATGAATATTTAGTTGTCTTCATTCTTCATTAGGGCACAACCCTCTTTCATGGGAGAAATTGAACAAAAAGTCGTAGGAAAGGAAGGGAATCTTTTAGGAAGCAATCCATGGCATACTGGACATTATGGTGGCATCACACTCGCATCCAATAAAGTTCTACAGTATTCAAGCAATATTCCAAGGACTTTTTAAGTTTAAAAAAGACACATTTGATGCCAGTTATAGGAAAGAATTTTAAGAGGAGGTACTTAGCCTTCTATAAAAAGTGAAACTGCTATTCCCTATTTCTTCATTAGAATAGAATATACAGTAAATCACAATTATATCACAATTAAACATTAGCAAATTATTTCCATTTCAGATAGCTAACTTGTCTTGGGAAATTAAACTTTAAATAAATTTTAAATAAAGGTTTCTAAAGTAAGAAACTGGATTCTATAAAATTTTAAGGAAAAGAGCCAAGATTAATTCTTAATCTGTGAGATATTTTGTAACATTACAATATTCCTTATCTTAAAATAATTTGATTTATTTAAGTTGTTTTCATCACCAACTACAATCTACATACCTGTGTGGCTACGGATATGAACTCTCAGTGTACCACTGCTGGCAAATTTCTGGCCACAGTAAGGGCAGATTTTCTCCTTTTCTCCTGTATGTGTCTAAATGGAAAGGAATAAAAAGGGTTCAGGATAAATATAAAGATTTAGGTAAAGATGATTAAGTGCCTCTGACAATGGTAAATCCTTTTTTTCCAGGATTATGTTTCATTAAAATGATTTAATATCACAATGAGATTTTAAACAATTTATCATGAATATTCCCACTGGTTAAAAAAAAAAAAAAAAAAAAAAAAGCCCCAAACCTTAGAATCATGAATTAGTGCTAATTTGAAAATAATTCTGCAGTTTACTTTTTAAGCCTTTATGGAGCCCCCAAGTAAAAATGATTAAGTTACACAAAACCAGTATATGCTGGCAAAACCACATAATCAAAATGGGGTTACAGCTGCCCTTGACTGCTGCCAAGAAACACTTCCTTAGAAGCATTTTCCACATTCTTTGTGTGTATTTAACTCTTGAGAACAGAATTAATCTCAATAAAGTAATCTGTTATTTGCATTATGCCTGCCTGACTGGATTGATTTTACTGCAAAGCAAAAAGAAATATATATTTGATTTGATTTTTAAAATTAGCCGGTGTTAATTGAGTAGTCAATTTGAAAGAACATCTTTGCCCTCAACATACCTCTAATGTCAGCATAAAGCAACCACACAAGGATAGGTGAATCTGTATCATCAAAAGTGAATTTTGACAGAATGTTAGTTCAAAGAAAAGAGTGACCTTTCCCAAAAGAGGAGGCAGATGGAGCTTTTAAAACTTATCTCACAATCTCATGAGGAGACCAATTATTCTACCACCGTCAAAATAGGTCATTCCAATAAATGAGGGGTCAGAGCTACTTTTCAAGTCCCATTGTTTTTCAAACTTAGGAGAAGGTAAAAAGAAGGGAGAAAAAAGAAATTACTTCAGATATCTGCACATTCTCCATGAGACTATTTTTAATATTATTTTATTTTATTTTATTTATTCATGAGAGACACACACACAGAGAGAAAGAGAGAGGCAGAGACACAGGCAGAGGGAGAAGCAGGCTCCACGCAGGGAGCCCGATATTGGACTCGATCTCAGGTCTCCAGGATCACACCCTGGGCCAAAGGCAGGTGTTAAACCACTGAGCCACCCAGGGATCCCCTATTTTTAATATTTTTTTCAATGATGACCTACACGTCAATAAAAGTACACAGTGGATCATATGGGTTACCACCACAAAACAGTTACCAGGGCCTGTGTTTGCATAGTTTTTGGGCAAATTACTGGCACTGCCATGGGCTAATGTATAAAAAAGAGGAAAGGCTTCTTTTTTTTTTCAGTAATGTGTTCCCAGAAGGAACACACAGGCTGGCATAGAGCAAAAGGGGTAGGGCAGTTACCTCATCACCTGACAATCTCAGAAAGCAAGCAATTTGGCAAAATATTCTCCATATTAAATTAATTGCTAACTTTGATATAATTAGTTTCACAGCCTTACTGGTACTGAATTTGAAATTTTTCATATTTGAATTATAATTTGTATTTGAATATACACTATTATATTTGTCATTCTTAAAAGAATTATAAACCAAATGCCTTAGTCAACATCAGTGTCCTTTTAAATATTTTTCCATTGAAAATGATTCACATTATATTCAAGTTTAAGAAATATAGTCTAACCAATTGCCACACTAGCCAATGACACTGGCTACAACAGACATCTCCTTGATTCTGCATTTGGCAAGCACTTAACTTTCCATTTTCACTACAAGTTCTTATTTAAAACAGTTATACATTCTTTACAGTAAGAGCCGTTACTCCCCTGTTCCCCATTATGGCTCATTTTAAAGGAAATGGTATAACATTTTAACATATAGCAGACCTATACTCTTCTCATTCCCTGACAAAAGCAGCAAAATACAACAGTTTTTTCTTGATTAGTATAAGATTGTTTAGAAATTGCATATATCTATTATTACAACATTGGATATTCCAAACAAGCAACTACCTATTTATTTACAGTATCTTTATACAACCCACAGAATTTCTTTTGCTGTTACATAAGTATTTCATTGCTGACTTACATGACCTAAGTTCCTGGTCAGGAATATAAGTTCCAAACTAAACAACATTAAGTCGACATTAATGAAAAGAATTAAGATGCTCTTTAGTTTAATTCAAAAATGCAGCTTATTATTAGGTATGGGAATTTGGTTCAATGGTTTTAAAAGACATTTAAGGTACAATAGTAAAATATCTTAAATATAGATAAAGCATGAAAACAGATTACTACAACCATAATGCTGGATAAATGTATGAACAAAAATGATCAATGCTCTCCAAAATGTCCTCTATGACAATCTGTGATTGTGGATAAATGACTATCAATCTCCTTTGAAAATGTATTATTTTTTCCCACAATTAAAATGTGACACAAATTTATTAAATTCATGCAGAAAAGTAGTTCAAGCAAAGAGATCTGAAAGACTATCTTCCCATGAAATTTGAAAAAAGAAGACAATTATCATTAAAGACATGAGAATAGAAAGTTCCTCAAATCGAATTAAAAAAAAAAAAAAGTTCCTCAAATCAGTCCTTTGGCCCAGCTATTACTACAGGTAGGTACCAAAATAAAAGTCACATTGTAGCAGGAGTCACTTCTTCATAATCACTCAGCAGTATACACTAAGTGGCAGAATCTATTACACTTCACAGTCATTTCTAAAGCCCACATTAAAACCTTTAATGGTGTTTGTTACACTATGAATTTTGCTATTTTTGAAAACACACTTAAAATGTACTTACAATGCAAATAAAGATAACCTCCTGATTTGCCTAAAGTAATGAGCATAATGCAAAAAGATTATCTCCCAAACAACATAAGGAAGAACATCATTTTATTTGAGTGAAGCAGATACTTATCAAGTCCCTCTTCTATACTAGGAACTTCCCTGAGTCCTAGAGTTCCAAGATGAAGAACCATTCCAATACTAGAAAAGAGGTCAGTCTAATAACTTGTCAATGAATATCTGAATTAGCTCTGAAAAATAAAATTGAGGCACTACTCATTTTTAAAATAAAACTCCACATGAATCCAAAAGTGTACAAAAATTGACAAGCTCCTCCGCATTGACTACTTTATACAACCCATCTATCATCATAGCTCAGGGCTATGCAAAATCCACACCTAAATCTAGGTTCACTTTCATCCCAATTATATAGCTCTTCTGAAAAACTATAAAGAACAACACTTTCTGAAGAGCTCATATAAATCATGCATCCCTTATTTGTCATTTTGAGTAAATATGTTGATTAATTAATATAAAATTGATTATCACAGGATAATGCACAGTATCATGCCCATATTGCTGAGGGATATAATCCATTCAAACTCACAGAAGGCTTCTACTTACTTTCTTATGACTTCTAAGCACTGAAGGTGTAACAAATGCCTTATTACACAGCTCACATCTGTATTTCTTGTGTCTTTCATGGACCACCTGGACATGAACATTTAAGGTATCTTTTCTTTTAAAGGTAGCATCACAGTGATGGCACTTGAAAGTCCTCTCACCTTAGAAATGAAAAAGTCAAACAAGAGAAAGATCAGATGCAATAGCAGGGTGATGTTAACTCCCTCTAATGGGTACCAGATATAGTGGCTTTCCTCCAAAACATTAGCTTTATTACTAACAATTTATCATAACCAGAAAAGGTAATTTTTCACATCTTTTGATTCCATATTTGCTAATTCATTCTGTGACCAGTGGGAAGTGTTTTAACTTTCTTATGTTCTCAGCCTCTTTAACTGGAAAATGTGGAGACTCAATTAGCTAATTTCCTAAAGGAAACAATGAACTTTCTTTAAAAGTATATATTTCTAAGGCAGGGTGTCAGGTCTGAAGTAAGTAGATTCTTGTGGTGACAAAAGGCTTCTGTCAGGCAGAGTAAATGGCCTTTGGGGTGGATCCTAAACTCTCCTCACACCCACCACAACTCTTATGGCCTTTAAGGGACAGGGACAGGCAGACAGGGTCATAAGAAGCAAAATGGGGAGGGAAGCCCCTGAGGGCACACAGATATGGGTGAGCCCCCCTTTAGGCCAAGAGGGCTACAACATCCCTTCCTTCCTCAGCACTATCTCAGGAAGTTGGACTAGGGACTCCTTAACATGGTCCTTGGTCTGCTAATTTTTTATTCACTGGGGAAGGGTTTAACTTCCAGGCTCTCACACAGGTTGGGGGGCTGCCTCTCAGAGACACAGCTGGATTGGGGCAACTATCCTTTTCTACCCCCTACGCCCCTGGGTAACTGTGAGGGTTTTCACCTTGTTCTCATTCTATAGCATAGGACTGCAGAGAAAGCAACTCCACAAACTATGTTTAGGGGATGTCTGGTATGGCATTTTTTTTTAAACTTTTATATAATGCTACCCTTACAGGTCTTCTTAAAGTCTAACCTTCACTCATCTATTTTAAATACATTTTAAGTGATAAATATGTACAATTAGAAGACAGTTTTATCTCTCAGGAAGTTATAAAATGCATGTAGTACATGATTATATAAGTAAGACAGACTAGTATTTGAATATATTTTCCTTTTTTAAAGAACAATGATATTAGCATAGATTCACATATTATATTCACTAAGACAAATATAACTTTCTACAATGAAATAAGAGACTACCTCACTTTCAACCAAACTCTTCTAATTTCCCTCCATTATAACTAGCATAGATTTAGAAACATGAAGATCCTATTATTTCTTCATACCAAATTTAAGGAAGGAAGGACAAAAGAAGGAAAAAGGAAAAAAAAAGAAAAAGACAAATTACCCTTCAAAAACAGAATTATGAATCTTTAACTTAAAATATTTGAAAGCTCTGTTGAAATCTGATGCTTGGAACAAAGTCACATCCAAACCATGCACAAACTGTGTAGATTCTGAGTGCTATGTTTATATGTTGCCTTTGTGCACTTTTGTTGCTAGTTGCTAGTTGCTATAACCTACTTTATATATCTTCTTAGATGTATTTAAATACTTTATTTGTATAATATGTATAATAAGTGAGAGTAAAAGAGAATGTCAACAATATATGACTATAAATAATACCAAAACAACTCAGGGCCGAAAAGAAATTAAAAAACAAAAACAAGGAGTGCCTGGGCTGCACGGTCGGTTAAATGTCAGACTCTTGGTCTTGGTTCAGGTCATGATCTCAGGGTCCTGGGATCAAGCCCCTGATTAGGCCTCTGCACTCAGTGGGGGTTCTGTTTAGGATTCCCTTCCACTCCATCTCCCTCTCCCCCACCCCTTCAAAATAAATAAATCTTTAAAATTAATTAGAAAACAAAAACAAAACAAAAAAGCAATCCTTCAAGATTTCTCCTACCAAAGCATTTCCATTAAACTATCACATGAATCAAAGTACTGATTCCTATACAAAGACCTCATTAAGCTATACCAAGGGAGTCCTTACCTTCTTTCAAATTTTAATTCCAGATTTCTTTGTTTTAAGCTTATCAGAATTTTTTAACTTTGATGAGATTTTATCTGATGTTATCAGATTTCTTTGCCTTAAAGAAATAAACATAGGATTAAAGATAGGATTTTTCCTATCTTAAAACCAAGAAGCTAGCTAGTAACCTGCTTTTTGGTGTTCAGTGTGTTAGAAAATAGCAATATTTTCCAAAATAATTATGACAAGTTATTCTTCATATTTTGAGCCAGAGTGCTGATATAAATTTCTAAAATAGCCTGCATGTTTTGAAGCTAAACACGTTATAATTTTTATATTGTGTAAGGTAACATCTAATATTTTGTCTTATTCTGCCCACTACTGTTTTTTCCCATCTTTTTAGCTCACTAGCCTTATCTGATATTTAACTTTACCTTCAATAGCCCACTTACTCAATTACAAAGCTGATTTTCCAGCCAACTGTCTTGGTGCAGCTTCAGAAAGCCTTTGATTAATGTGCTGATCAACATTATATTATATACAGAATGGAGAGGCACAGTCTACACTGCTGCTTCATCCTATGTCTCAAGTTTACGAGAATTAGCAGAAAACAAAAGTAGTAGATTCCTTATAATAAAAATTTCTTGCTGTTATTGAAAATAAAATTTCATCTATCCAAAGAAAAACTTCCGGAGCATTAGGCCCAATTTGGCCACAGGAATCTTAATAGTATGAATGAGGCTCATTGTCCCAATCCCTATTCTAAAATCCATTCATCTCATAATGATTGTTTTTCTTAATCAAATGATAGCAAAATGAGATGGAAGTTCCTGCTGTTACATGACAAATTTTATTTCTCAAATGCATATCTGTCTTTAATAAGGAAATAGAAAGTGGTGTTGAAAATTCTCCAGAGCTTTAAGGTAAAATGTAGGATGGCAAGACCCTAACAATATCTCCTTTGTAGGAAAAGATGCATTTTGTCATGATCATTACCACTCAGCACTTTTTGAAACTTTAATATTTTTGTTATTTTGAATTTTAGAACTTCTACTGTACCAGAGAAAATTTCTTCCAAGATACTATCTTATCTATACAGTTGTCACAACTGATTAATTGTTTTGCATTCCTCAGAAATATTAAAAATTTAATCAGCAGTAGTAACCTTGTTTCCGAAGATATTCTACTGATTAAACATCTCAAAAGCAGTAAATACAAATATTACCAACATTATGCCATTTTTCTTTAATTTTAGATACAGTAATGTAGCAAATGTCCGGTTACTTCAATATCCGAACACAGAACCCATTTTAAAACTCAGCTTAGCAATAGCATGTTCTCTGAAATAAAGTGATGGAAAGTATCCTGCCATGATGTGGGTATAAGGTGTGGTATTCTAAATATAGCTCCGAGTGTAACTGCCTCACAAATTTGCATGGTGAGTATGTGTACAACTCAACCCCAAAATAAAAGAAATGCTCTTGCCAAAAGAAGTAAGAAGTCAAAGGCAGTGTATAGTATTAGGAAAAGCACCTATCGGAACCTGGATGTTACCTCCAGAGCTAGAACCCTGTGTATGTCACCGTGTTTATCTGAGTCTCAATTTTCTCTATTCCCCTCAATTAATAGGTTAAATTAGATGTGCACTCTGATCTTTTCAACTTTAAAAGTCTGTGAACTAATAAAATCATGCCAGACATCTGCATATTTTAAAGGGTCAGATATGTTTCCTTAATCATTTTATTTAAAAGGGAACAAAAATGTCTATTTCAGAACAAATTTCAAAGATACCTTACTGAACATAAGACAAGATTTTATATACAAACTTTAAACAGTGGAAAGAACTAATATAAAACAAAATGTCTGATAAAATGAGTTATCTTAATATAGGAAAATAAAGTAACAATAAAGGAAGAAAAGGCAAAAGGCAGAATTACCAGCCCTTTTATATGCAAAAGCAGATCACATAACTACATATGGGTCCACTTCTATAATGTCTAGATTCTCAAAAGTTATAAGAATGAAGTTTGAGATCATTCAGTTTCTCCTCAACTGCTTGTATTGTGACTTACTGTTATGTATGAGCAGGTGTCTCTGCAAAGAAAATGGGGTTCGGAACAAAGCTTTACATTCCTCACATTGGAATGGTCTCTCTTCAGAATGGGTCTGCAGATGAAAGAAACTGTGAGTCAGGAGAGTCTGGAATCCTCTAGTCATGACAACAAATGGAGCCTGTATTCATGATGTGGAAGAGGAAAGGGAAGGTAGACAATATCTTTTTTCTTCTGGTGACATTCTTTCACCATAAAACTGTAAACACAAATATGCCATGTTCACAGGAGAAAAATCACTGTATTTTTAAATTCTCACATTAATTATAAATTTGATAAATAATAAAGGAGGGAACCTGGGTAGCTAAGTCAATTGAGTGTCTGCCTTTGTTTCAGGGTGTGATCCCAGGGTCCTGGGATTGAGCCCCACATTGGGCTCCCTGCTCAGAGAGGAGCCTGCTTCTCTCCCCCTCTCTCTATCTCTCTTCTACCTTCCCCCACCTCCACCCTCGCACATGCTCTCTTGCTCTCACTCTATTTCAAATAGATAAAGAAAATATTCAAAAAAATAAAGGAAATTGTTTCTATAATCTCAAAATGCTAATCTGAATACACACAGACTTCTCAAGATTTACTTTGCAGAATAAAATGATATACAATTTCTCTGAAGACTGAACTTTCTTGCTAGTACAACATTTTCAACATAATGAAAGGAAACTGGTAAAAAGGAGAGTTTCCATCTTTTCCCCTCAACTCCATTGAATAATTTCCAATGATTTTTAGTCCTAGATATAGTTTTCCCCCTAAATTAAACTAAAACATTTACTCATAATTAAACCAGGTAACATTCATTAAACATTTATTTTGTCTCACTGCTACACTCAACACTACATGAATTGTTTCACTTAATTCCACCAGTAACTTGATGAACAAAACACTATTACTGTCCTCATTTTACAGACGAGAAAACTAAGTAAGGCTCAAAGAGTTTCAGCACCTTGCCAGGGATCAAAAAGCATTGATGCAGCAAGCACCTTTAAACACTTAACAAACAAAAACTCACTGATAAGCAATAAACATCAGAAAACTACCTGCTAGATCTAAGGCTTAGAAACAAAAACAAAACAAAAACACAACAAAACACTATGCTTATTCACTTCACTTGTTTTTTATTACACATCAGTATTAACCTGTCTGGCACAAGTCAGTGTATAAAATCCTATTCTACAATGCATGGCAAGATAACAATGCTCATAAATGCCAAAATACCAAAATTGAACTATATTCTCTAATTATAATAAAAAAATCATCAAATTCATGTTTTTATGATACATTTGCTATAAAAATAAATAAATAAATAAAGCTCTTTATTCACAGCATTCAGATTTATTTATTCTTTTTAAAGATTTTTTACTACTTATTCATGAGAGACACAGAAAGAGGCAGAGACATAGGCAGAGGGAGTAGTAGGCACCATGCAGGAGCCCGATGCAGGACTCAATCCCAGAACTCTGCCATCATGTCCTGAGCTGAAGGCAGAGGCTCAACTGCTGAGCAACCCAGGAGTCCCAAACACCCAGATTCTTTATTGTTCTCCTAGTTAATGCTAATAATATTATGAAAAACTGAACTCTGGACTTCAATTTTCAACCCACATTACAAAAAGTATACTTCTTTCCTTCTGGAATTTTTGTAGTGTGTACTATACTGCAATGGGGCAAGGAGTTCCTATTTAACAATATTAACCAAATTAACTGTTAGAGGCCCTGTAAACCAAATTCTGGGAAGTGACTTAGGCATGTATATTCAGCAAACTTTACATGATTTAAGATATCCTGCTGGATAACATGGTCCTAATGTACCTTTACAAACTCATAACCTACACTCATTTTCTATCAATACACTCAATCATACCTCATATTGGCTTACTCAACCTTGGACTTTTCATATGGTTTTTGAGTCTTCATTTTTTAGACACAGCATGGAATTACCTCTGTCACATGTGTCCATATATTGAAATGCCACTCTTCCATGAGCTGTCTCAAAACTGTCTCTTTTATTTCCTGGCTTCTTTATTACAATTTCACCAGTTTCCCTTTACATATGACTTACCACATTTTTCAAGTTCCAAAAAATATTATTAATAACATGACTACTTACTCTAGAAACTTTCCAAAAATACAACAAAAGGGTAAAAAAAGCCCATATTCTGACAAACCAAAGGAAAATACTGTCAACAATTTTGTATATAAAATCTATTAATTACTTTCTAGAGCATACAGATTTAAACATTTTCTTAGTTTAATGTACATTATAATATTCAAGATCTAAGTATTACCTATTAACATAATGTTGGTGAAAAAGGAATCATGGCTGTTTTCAGTTATAAAAAATATAGAGAAAGGATACGGGGAACAAATATTTAAAATCTGGGATAAACTACACTTATTCAAATGCATTTAATCACATAAACGAACATGACAGCTGGGAGTAAAATAGAACAAAGAAAAAATTGCTTCCATTACATAAAATATATGGACATTTAGTATGGGAAATTTGGCATTTCAAATTGGTAGGAGAGCAATGCACTGTATAGTAAATGGTTTTGAGGCAACTGTATAGACATTTAGAAAAAATTAAGCTGGATATATTATCATTTCTTTCTTTCGATAAATGCCATTTCAACTCAGCTTTTTTTCAAATGTGAAGCATAAAACCCTAAATATACTAGAAGAAAATATGAGAGAATTTTTAAATACTTTGCAGGGCAGGGAAAGACTTTCTAACAGTTTCCTGGCAGAAACTCATATTTAGATGAGAGAAAGCATTAAAATTAAAACTGCAAAGCAAGATGTTTGGTGACAAAGAAAATATATGCAACATAAACCGTTAATATAAAGAGTCACAGCACATTAATAAGAAAAGATGAACACTCCAGAGAAAAGTGCTTTCCTCCAAATAGCACTCTTGAAATTTCACTCATTACTTATCTTGTGCCCAGTCCATGCTATGCACTTCATGCCCCTATGTGCCACGTGCCAGTCCTATTTTACACACTGAGGATATAGCAGTAAAAACAAGACTAAGTCCCTGCTATCATGGAGCTCTGAGGAGAGAAAGACATTAACAAATGATAAAATATGAAATGCATGGTATGGAGAGACATAGACAAGGTAAAGGGATAGCAAAGTTTCAAAGAACAGGGCAGCAATTTTAAACAGTAGTCAAAGAAATTCTAGTTCAGAAGATGACTTGAGAGAAGAATTGATGGAAGTGAGGGAGTAAGGACATATCTCCCTCTGAGTGATCTGGACAGGAAACACCATGGAGGTTAGGGTGGTTGGAGAGAGTGGAAGAGGCATGGAAGTGAGGAGATAAGGTCAAAAGGGAAAAGAATGGGAAGGAGAAGAATATAATGCAGGGCCTGGTTGACCATTGCAGGAATGTTGTCTTTGACTAAGAGAAAAAATGTCAAATGAGTTGTGAGCAGTTGAGTGGTATGATTCACTTGCCATTTAATAGTATGCTAAGGTAGCTGTGCTGAGAACAGGACAGAGGGGGACAAGGGAAAGTAGAGAAACCAGAGAAGCCATAGCAATAAACCAAACAAGAGATAAATAAGGCCGATATCAGAGCAGTAGCCACCAACATGAGAGAAGTAGTATATTTCTGGATATATGATGAAAGTTAACAAGTTTTGTAGAGAGGCTTTAATTTGAAGCACGAGACACAGAAAAGCCTGCCTTCAAGATTGTGATGGGAGTAATGGTAGGATGGATCAGCCACTAACTAATACAAGTAAAGAGCAAGCAAGAAATGTTTGATGGAAGGTAAGGGGTTCAGTTTTGAGTGGGTTCAAATGACTATTAAAAGAGGTCTAGTAGACAGTGGAATATTTCAAGTCTGCATTATAGTGTATAACATTTGGGGATGTCAGATTATATAGCGTTAGTATTTAAAGCCGTGAATACAATGAGAGAATGAATATTAAAGAAAAATACTCTCTGTGGTGTATCAGATTGGCAAAGGTGAGGAAAAGGGATATCATTCATTGTTGACAAAAGGGTAAGAACGAGCAACCTCGTATCTTGTAACCAGGAAGGTACTTCTTCTGAGTGACAGTGTGGCTCTAGTGACAAAAATGACAAATGCATATACTCTTTGGCTAGCCAACTCCCTTTACAGACATATATCTGACAAATTTTTACATAAGCAAAAACTTTTCAAAAAAGAAAAATCTCCTGGGATCCCTGGGTGGCTCAGTGGTTTAGCGCCTGCCTTCGGCCCAGGGTGTGATCCTGGAGTCCCGAGATCAAGTCCCACATCAGGCTCCCTGCATGGAGCCTGCTTCTCCCTCTGCCTGTGTCTCTGCCTCTCTCTCTCTGTGTCTCTCATGAATAAATAAATAAAATGTTTTTTAAAAATCTCCTAAATGCCCATCAACAGATATAAACCTGGTTAATTAAATCTGAGTAGCTATTGTATATTTATTTTGATATGGAAAAACCCCTATTACATATTTAGAGTGTCAAAAGCACAATGCAAAACATATATAGAATACTATATGCTGCATATATACACACTTATAGAAGAGGGTGTAGGAAGATGTCCTACAAAACATGGGAGGTTTTTCATAGTAAAGTGGAAAGTGGTATTTGACAGAGCTTTCATTTTCTTCTTTATACCTTTCTTTGATATTTTAATTTTCTACAAAGAGTAGATGATATTATTACAAAAAGAAAAAAACTCTTATGTTTTTAGAGCATCCATATTGGAACAAAGGATTGCATTAGTCTTCCAAAAATATGATATTCCACCCTGGTCAATTCATGCTCTTTTTCCAAATCTAGGACAATGCAACCTGTGGTTATGATATAGTAGCTTGATGATTAAATAACGTGGGGCAGCATTAACACCTATGTTAATCAAATCAACACCACAATGATCAGATATGGCCTGAAGTCAAGAGCTATTTTAAGTAGTAAGCTGTTAGTGGATAGCCAGATGAATAAATATTTTTGTCAAAAAAATTCCAATACCACCAACTGAGTTGTGATGGCATGACTTGTCAAAGTCTCAGCATAATGTACAAGTATTGGATAAAATTAAGCTACTTACAAGGTGCTTATGCTTCAATTTTTAATCTATAAAGGGTGCCAAACTTTTCACTGACTTTTTTTTAAGATTTATTTTTAAGATTTATTTATTTATTCATGAGAGATACAGAGAGAGGGAAAGACACAGGCACAGGGGGGAAGCAGGCTTCCTGCAGGGAGCCCGATGCGGAACTCGATCCCAGGAACCTGGGATCATGCCCTAAGCCGAAGGTAGACGCTCAACCGCTGAGCCACCCAGGCGTTCCTTCACTGATTTATTAATTGTATTATCCTTCAACTTCAACATTCTCCTACTTAAATGCCAAGTCACTGATGACACAGATATAACAGATGAACTCGTCCATGAACTATACATATATCATTTTATGCATTGTACCATATATCTTCTTATGCACCAAGTCTGATTGCTGTTGCAGATGTAGAAAATACGTAAGAAATGTGTTGCACTATTTATAACACCTAATAAAATGTCTCAAGAATGCTTCAGGTTTTCAACATAATTTTTATACAATATTCAGCAAATTAGCACATTTACAGCTACACAAGCCAAACACTAATTTCATGAGAACAGAATAAAATTTTCATCAGACCCATTCACAATTAAAAATTATAACCCTATACCAATATATATTGCTTTGTAGTAACAGTATTACTGGAAATGATATTTCTTCTTTGGGTCATGCACGAAGCAAAAAAACTCTCAAAATTCAGAGGAAATAACTAGAGATAAAAATTTGGAGAAAATATTCCTGAGATACATAGGTCAGAACTACTCTTTTTTTTTTTAAGAGTCCTGTTATTGAAATCCAAAGTCTGCATATCATAAGTATATTACTATCCCACTGGGTCACATAATAAACCTAAGGCCGCACAAAATTTGTGTCATCTGGCTGTTTACAAGGTCTGTGGATTAAATTTTTACTGTCAGCTTTATAACTGGCTTCCTTAAAGGGCTTCCTCCTCACAAAAATGAATGGAAACTAGAAAGCTATCAAAGAAATCAGCTCAGCACAGGAAAAGGTAGCTCATTTCACACAGATAAATTAAGATTATAAAATTGAGGTTATGCTGTTACAGAAGTATAGTCTTTCATAGCCAAGCACAACCACTGCTTGAAAGCCACAATTCCATTAGTACAAAGCCCTAACTCGACAGAGCCAACTACTGAAGCCTCAAGTTTATACCCTGATTAAGGCAAAAGAATTTGCTAAAAGAAGGAATAATCATAGACTTGCAGAATTCTTCTTTGGAGGGCAGCAATTTAGACTCCCACTAAGGGAGTCTTCCCTTCTATATCACTGCTAAAACATGCTATCTCATATTTCTAACCAAGGATGCTTCTAATCAATACTGTTTCAAGCATATGACACTTCAGGCTAGCCGATTTGACCATTAATTTAAAAGTTCTGCCTCTACAATGGCCACCATTTATTACAGCAAGCCTAGAGTTACACAGAACAAGTACATTCTGTCTACCACAACGAAGCTCTTTGAATATATGGAAACAGCAACCATGTTCTTTCACAAACTGTTGAGGTAACAGACACCTGTAGCTTCCCTCATGAAAATATGGCTTTCAGACACATCACAGGAATTGTAAAGCAGAATTTCCTGAATAAAAGTAGGCATCCTAATTTTTATAACTCATATGGAATAATTCACAGCTATTATACCAGCTTCTCTAGTGGATGACTTGTTTGGTATGCCAGATGGCTAAATAAATTGATAATTCTGCATTGAATTTTATGCACCATCCAAAAATAAACAAGTGTAGATACCTAAAACACAAACAGACAAATAGACAATAATAAATTGTTGGATTTTATAGATTCTAATCCTATATAAAATTACACTATCTAAAAATTAATACTAGTTATTGAATTAGAAATTGTCTTCTTAAAATATAAATCCCTAGAAATTAACAAATAGGATAATGATAATAATAATAAGATAAAAAACTAACATATAATAAGATAATAACAAGATTCAAATATTTGTCTAGACAAGATGGATAGATAGTTGGATGGACAGAGAATAAAATGTGTGTGTGCATGTGTGTGTGTGTGTGTGTGTGTGTGTGTGCTGTGTATGTATATTTAAGCCACCGTCCAATCATCTAAGTGTCAAGATCACCAGAGGACATATTCTCAATGAAACCCTTATAAAGACTAATCTAATTTTCAACGAATACAGATGTAAACTAAATCAAAAGATCAGAGTTTAGAGTTAGTTTCTAATTTTAAATATAAAACATCTAAGATGGATATTAGGTTCAAAGCCTATTTTCTACTGAAAATACTGCACTTCAGCATATTTTAATTATAACATACAGTTCTCATTTGTGCACTTTTAGTTTTCATTGATTCAGGTTTGTGGCATTTGCTGGTATAATACAAATTGTTCATTTGTTTTATTTTCAGATCCCACATATAAGTGAAATCATATGGTATTTGTCTTTCTCTGTCTGACTTATTTCACTCAGAATAATGCCCTCCAGGACTTGTCACAAATGGCAAGATCTCATTCTCTTTTATGGCTGAGTAATATTCTATTGTGTATATACCACATCTCCTTTATTCATTTATCTATCAATTGACACTTCCATGGACACTTGGATTGCTTCCAAATATTGGCTAGTGTAAATCACAGGGAACATATGTCTTTTTGAATTGATGTTTTTGTACTCTTTGGGTAAATACTCAGTAGTGAAATTATTGGATCATATGGTATTTTTTCAGTTTTAATTTTTTAAGAAACCTCTATACTGTTTTCCATAGTGATTGCACCACTTTACATTCCCACTAACAGTGCATAGGGCTCCCTTTTCTCCACATCCTCACCAACACTTGTTATTTATCTTTCTGATGCTAGCCATTCTGACAGGTATTAAGTGGTATTTCATTGTGGTTTTGACTTGTAAAAGTTGTTGTATGAGGAGTATTTTTCAAAAATATATAATTTCCCATTTAATTTAACTTAGCTTCCAAATTTATATTACCAACTCACTAAAATTGTTGATATCATTAAAAAATTCATTGCCCTATGTGTTGAGAGTTGATACAGGTATACTTCTTGCCTTCATAAAAAATTTCCTCTATATACTATAATCTATAAGTCACAGAGTTTTATGTTTTATCTTCTCTTGCTGTAACGAGCCATCACACATCTTTTGGCTATTGCTAATCTAAGTTTTGGTTTTGCTTTTGTTTTTAATTCCTCCTTCACTTAATCTTCATCTAATAGGTCCTGTGGGCTAGGAAATGAGTCAATTGAACTTGGTAAAATTTCAGGTAGGGTAAAAGTGGAAATGATAAAGAAAGGATCTCCACGTTATGGCTAAATAATATATTTTAATACATGAAAAACATGAAATTTAGCAGTAGTGGAGAATTAATTTATAATTATAGAGGAAGATGAGTTATGTTATTGTTTCCTGTTCTTTCTACCAAAAAGGGGAAAGAATAAAACATTTCTGATCCATTTCCTCTCCCTCTGCCCCTCCCCCAGCACATGTTCGTGCTCTGTCTCTAAAATAAATACATAAATCCTAAAAAAATAAATAACAAAAATAAATCAGGACCTAATTCCATACCTTAAAAAATTCTTCAAGGATTAAAGTGCGATTTAAAAAGAAAATAATACAACTTTTTTTTTTTTTTTTTTTTTTATGATAAGCACACAGTGAGAGAGAGAGAGGCGGAGACACAGAGGGAGAAGCAGGCTCCATGCACCAGGAGCCCGACGTGGGACTCGATCCCGGGTCTCCAGGATCGCGCCCCGGGCCAAAGGCAGGCGCCAAACCGCTGCGCCACCCAGGGATCCCAATAATACAACTTTTAAAGAGGAATGCTTCCATAGTATTGGAATAAGAAAGTTTTCTAAATAAGACACAAAACTCAAAAGCTGCATATACTCAGAAGCCATACAACTCATAATCCATGTCATACTTCAAAACATAAAAATGTAAATCCTTTATTCAAAAGATACAAGTTGATAAATGGGGACAAATATTAAAAACAAACATAGCAAAGGATTAACATTCATAATACATATAGCGCTCCTAGAAACCAATGAGAAAACAGTCAAATAATCCAATAGAAAAGTGGATAAAGAGTACCTACAAGCATTTTTCAAAAGTAATGTAAATGGAACATAAATTTGTAAAAAGAACACGACTTCACTAACAATTGCTTAAATGCAATATCACTTTTCAATTCTCAGACTGAAGAAAAAAAAAACTAACGAAATCAAATGTTGATGGTACAGATAAAGGGGGACTTTAGTCCCTGCTAAATGAAAGCAGAGCTTTTTCAGAAGGCAGTCAGGCAGGAGATATCCAAACTTAAAGAAAACCTACTATTTTATTAAAGAAAACTAGTTTTCATTAATTGCTAATAATAACTATTACATAAATTTCATAAGTAAGATTTGCACTAATACTCGACATGGTTATCAAGTTTTATGTAAAAGGATGTTTACTGAATTACTCCTCAAAATAGTAATAGTCATACAAAAATGAGTAGCTTTACATGAACCTACCTGAAAAACTCTCCAAGTCATAATGTTAAGGCAAAGAAGTGGTTCCAGAATGACATCTATGTCCTAAAACCATTTACATTTAAATATACTTATCTCTCAGAAGAAAAGCTAAACTCTTGTGCTTTTCTCCATATTCTATCCAGAAGAATGTCCTTTTATACAAAACATCAGAGTGACATGTGGAAGTTACTGAAGATCTGACTGGGGCAATGGAGGAGATGGCTAGTATGCATTGCACTTGAAAAATTCACATCTAATCTAACACTTTGGAATCTCTTTCCAATAATCACTCCTCCCAGTTTCTAGCCTCATCTTTCCAATTCTGCCACCCAAACACAAACAATTCCCACCTTCTCGTTTCTAATTTTCCACATTCTGACCCATTATAAACAGTGAGAAAGTATGTCAACGGCATTATGCTGAGAATAAAAATTATATTTTACTCAGTGTACAAAATATCCAATTATTAGGATCATCAGTGTTTGAATATAGTATTAGATGTGGTCATAATTAATAATTTGTACAAATAATGGGTATAGTTAGTTAATATATTTAAGAAAGTCCCAAAAAGTATCCACTGGGGAGGGGACTGGAATTGTAGAGGACTAGGGAAGGTGGGTGCTGTCAGGGTTTACAATCTAAATTGTATAACTGAAGACCCATGCATTCCTATGTGATTTTAAGATGTATTTTCTTAATAAATTAAGATATCTACTATCAAAAAAACAAAATTAACTTAAAAAAAGTCACCTTTCTCTCCTTGATTATTTCTAGCATTGTGGTTTTAAGAGTGTTATGGATGTATATTTGACCAGGCAGGTCAAGTGAAAGGAGTTCAAAACCCTGGACTGGGTTGGGCTGGGCTGGTAGAAAGCAGAGCAGAGAGCAAAGCAGATATCCACTGAACAATGAGCTCAGGAGGTAAGTGTTAGTCTGAAGCTTTAAGGCAGAGAGACAAGACTTAGAGGCCAGAGGTTTTAGAAGGCAAAGGCCCACAGGAGCTGGGGGCGAAGAAGTTCTGAAGGGCATTGAGCAATGATATGGTTCTGGCAAACACTAGGACGTACAGTCTTCAGTTGATGACTCCTAAGTTAATATTTGGGGGTGGGGAGAATGGAGGGAGTAGAATCAAGCTAGGAGGGAGGTTTCTCTATTGAAGTCCAAGAATAAAGGGGGACACTGATTTGGCAGTAACTGAACACCAAGTCAAGTATATTTCAGAATTGTAACAGTTCAAATTAAAGGTTTAAAGAGTAGTACTTAGGTATCTCAGACTGGGTAAACTCAATTAGTATACAAAGAATACAATCAAGATTTCCCAGTGTATCACTAGACCACCAAGATCCTCATAAAATCAAAAGTTAGGAAGAGTGTACAGAAAAACACTGCAAATGTGACAAAATGTACTGCAAGTATACATATTTTTAAAACCACTTTTCATGTTTTGATAACTACTTAACTAAGAACATTAAATCTTAGTTTTTTGTGATAATCTTTTCATGGATTTTATTTATTCAGAAAACATGTGCCACATTCAAAGCACAATGTGGTCAATAAGTGCTATGAATTTTAAGTATAGCGTCTATCTTCAAAGCTTATAGTTTAATATGGAAAATAGAGTGCTTATGTAGACAGTGCTATCTCATCATGCACTTTAGAAAAAATAGTTTAAATAGAATAAGCAATTGCCATCAGCTAAATAAGCTTCAAACAAATATCCATCTCTTGTTTCCCTCTGTCAGGTTCAATTCCTGCATGCCACTCTTGGTGTGAGCACCTCATCATTGTGAATGTGCTTCCAGAACACAAAAATAGATAATTTTGTTATCAAAAAGCACCTTAAATGAATGAGTCACTACTTCATGTACAGCATGCCTAAAGAAGAGAAATCTGGTACAAAGTTAAAGGAAAAAGTAACCACGAAAGAACTATTCTTTCAGTCTACAACATGGCACCGTCTTTGGAAGATTTTTAAAGTTTTTTTGCTATATAAAATTTATACTATATATTATATGGTTTTAGAATCTAATCCACGATTCCTTAGGGAGAGAGTTATCCTTTGCTTTAAAGAGGTTTAATAACATTTTACATGGGCAAAGTCTGATCTGCAATGTGTGTCAAACAGACCATGACCAAAAAGTAGTTTCTATATTGAAACTCAACACACATACACATACACACACAAACACATGTATTATTTTATTAGATTGCCCTCACCTTTATATTTTCTATTGTATTTTTTAATAGCTATTCATGACAAATTGATTTCAAGACACAAAGTGGTCTTGGCCCAAAGTTTGGAAATCACTAGATGAGATATAGTATAGGAGGCCCAATGGAATTATTATAGGAAAAGGTATGAACAGAGTTCCTTATAGGCCTCTAAAATTCATCTCTGAAGGAATATGTAAATGGTCAGAAAGAAGTCTTTTATTTGAATAGACATACCTCTGTCCCCAGAAGCTTGTTTATGACTTCATCAGGACAAAACTTCTTCATATTCATCTCCATCATCAAGCCTATAGTGCCAGCTTCATGATCCAGGATGACTGAGTCCATCTAGATATCCTGCCTATAGCAGGAGGAGGGAAGCACTATAAACCTTATCTCAAGTTTGCTTTGCAATAAATTTGATAAGGAACAAAATGGAAGGTAAAGACTAACTGACTAGTTTCTGGCACCTGTAGTTCTGAAGTGTCTGTCCAGTTGTGATTTACAGATCTAGTTAGATCTAGATAAACAGAAACTATTTTAGCTAGGTCCAAAAATTTAAACTAGTAATCAGGTCAAATATTTGTCAGAAAGGATTAGGGAGAGGAAATTTTGACCTATTCAGCCTACGTAATTGGCAAAATGATGAAACAAGTAATTAAGTTTTAGAAACAAAATCACCCTTTCTAAATTTGATATTGCCATAATCAGATTGAAAGATAATATAGGTTTTTCAGGCAAATCCAAATGCTCAGAGCAGAACTGACCTTAAAATGAATAAAGTTAAGTATATTAAAAATACAAAAGTTACATAACCATAGAAATCAAAACAGTAATTAATTCATTTAAAATAACAACCTTTGGTACTGCTATATATATGATGGAAATTAGTTGAACTCAAATGCTTTTGGTTTTTTTTTTTTTTTTTTTCTGATTTCCTTGCATATCCTTATTTTTCAATTTCCCAACCGGCCATCAATGAATAATGATGGAAGAAAAAGTTTATTTGCTTTTTTTCACATTAACTCTTGGAGAATATTTCAGACTCTTTCACTTAACCATACCAAATACATTCTAGGATCCTAATAGTGAGAAGCACATTTGTCTATAGCAAACAGATTAAATGTGCTTTCCACTTTGGAAATTACAGGCATCATTATCTCTATCCTTCCCAAGACATCATTATTACTTTCATATGATTTATGGCTGAATGTATGAGAGATGGTGCAAAGATCCTGTGCCAAATTCCCATATGGCATATAACATAAGCCAAACTGAAAAACTCGTAAATGTGGGTAGATCAGTTTCATCAAAGAATGGAGCAGGAGAGTTCCAGAGACTGAGCAGGAAACTAGCCAGATAATTTTTTACAGTCATGCAATTCCAAAGCAGCAGTAATGAATGTGGTCCTGCCCCTGATCATTTAATGCTTGAGTTAAACCTAAGGGCAGTCAGCAAGAAATTAGGCAGAGACGATTTGGGACACTATCAATCAACCCTTTTTATTCTCTGGTAAATCTAACTTTTTTTTTCCTTTTAGGCTAACGCTGAAATAATGTCATAACTTTTTAAATGATTTAAAAGAGAAAGAATGATGCTTTGAAGTCTCAATAAATATTGAAATAACTATAATTACAATGAAATAATATGAGAAAAATAAGTAACAAGTTATTGTAAAACATATTATATACAGGTTACCTAACAGCATGCTAAAATAAATTAACCCAAATCAATAAGTAAGCAGTGCCGCAGCCAGCCAGGCAAGTGCTCCAATGCCTAAGCCTCCACTGCATTCCTACCACAGCCAGTAAGCACACAAAGCCCGAAAATGGAATACCTCTTGAATGTCTGGGGCAGGGGTGTAATCTCAATATCAAGGGGATTACACTTCTGAGCCCATGAATTACAGCAATACAGGCCTACATCAAGAAGCAAGAAAAATCCCAAATAAGCAAACTAATCTTCCACCTAAAGGACCCAGAAAAAGAACAATCAAAGCCAATAGAAGGAAGAAAATTATTGAGATTGGAGGGGAAATAAATAAATAGAGAGTAAACAAACAAACAAATAGAACAGAGCAATTAAACCAGGAGCTGGTTCTTTGAAAAAATTAACAAAATTGAAAAAAAAAAACAAAATTGATGAACTTTTGTTCAGACTCATAAACAAAATAAAAGAGAGAGAGAGGAAAAGCAAATAAAATCAGAGGTGAAAGTATGAAAACAAAATAGTGATTATAAAGATGCTCACTGAAGTCAGAAGGATGGATGAACACTACAATAACAAGATAGAAAATATAAGAAAGTACCAAAGAGAAGTCAGAACTGAAGAATATAATAGCTGAACTGAAAAACATACTAGAAGAGCTCAATAGCAGACTGGATGAAGCAGAGGAACAGATCAGCAAGCTAGAAGACAAAAGTAACAGAACTCACCATGACAGAGCAGAAAAAAGAAAAAGGAATTTAAAAAAGTGAAGACAGCTTAAGCGGCATATGGAACATCATCAAGCAGAAAAAACATCCACATTATTGGGGCCTTAGAAGGAGAAGAAAAAGAAAGTGACACAAAACTTTTTGAAGAAATAATGACTAGTAATTTTGCTTATCTGGCAAAGTTAACAATCATGTAGGTCTATGAAGCCCAGTGAGATATACAAAACAACACACATTCTAATTAAAATGTCAATAGTTTTAGAGAGAACCTTAAAAACTGAAAAATAATATGTTATATACAAAGGAAACCCCATAAAGCTATCAGCAGAAACTTTGTAGACCAGAAGACAGTGGCATGAAGTATTCAAAGTTTGAAAGGAAAAAACTTCCAATCAAAAATACTTTACCTGGCAAGGTTATCATTCAGAATAGAGGAAGAGAGAAAGCGTTTTATAGATAAGCAAAAGCAAAGGAGTTCATCACCACTAAACCTGACCTAAAAGAAATGTTAAAGGGACTTCTTTAAGCTGAAAAGGACATTAATTAAGAACAAGAAAACATATAAAAGTAAAAATCTCACTGAAAAAAGTAAACATATAGTAAAAATAGATTAATCATTTATAAAGCTAGTATGAAGGTCAAAAGACAAAAGTAATAAAATTTTTTTTTAAATTTATTTTTTATTGGTGTTCAATTTACTAACATACAGAATAACACCCAGTGCCCGTCACCCATTCACTCCCACCCCCCGCCCTCCTCCCCTTCTACCACCCCTAGTTCATTTCCCAGAGTTAGCAGTGACAAAAGTAATAAAATTAACTACATAATTACTTAAGGGAGGGATCCCTGGGTGGCGCAGCGGTTTGGCGCCTGCCTTTGGCCCAGGGCGCGATCCTGGAGACCCAGGATCAAATCCCACATCGGGCTCCAGGTGCATGGAGCCTGCTTCTCTCTCTGCCTATATCTCTGCCTCTCTCTCTCTCTCTCTCTGTGACTATCATAAATAAATAAAAATTTAAATAAATAAATAAATAAATAAATAAATAAATAAATAAAATTAACTACATAATTACTTAAGGGATACATAAAAATGTGAAATGTGACATCAAGAACATAAAACATAAGGGAGGGGAGTAAAATGTAGAGTTCTGGGATATGTCCAAATTTAATTAGCTATTAACTTAAGAGTTTATCATATACATAGGATGATATATGTGAACTTCGCAGTAATCACAAAGAAAATATCATAGCAAATATACAAAGAGAGGAGGAGAAAGGAATCTAAACATAACACTAAAAAAACGTTATCAAACCAGAGGGTAAGAAAGAGAAGTAACAGAAGAAATCTGTGAAAACAGCCAGAAAACGAGTACAAAATGACTATAAGTCCATACCTATCAATAATTACTTTACATGGAAATGGACTAAATTCTATAATTATAGGATATACAGTGGCTGAATGGATAAAACAGATAAGACTCAGGTGTATGTTATCTATAAGAGACTCAATTCAGAAATATGGACACAGGCATACTAAAATGAAGTGACAGAAAATACATGTATCCCATGCAAATGGAAAATGAAAAGAAAGCTGGTATAGCTATACTGATATCCAACAAAATAGACTTCAAACAAAGACTGTAATAAAAGACAAAAAAGGCATTACATAAGGACAAGGGAACCAATCCTTTAAGAAGGTATAATATTTATAAATAGGAGCCCAAAACAGAAGCACCAAAATATACAAACAAATATTAATAGACCTTTTAAAGGGAAAACTTCATAACAATACTAGATCAGTAGTATATTTTAACACCCCACTTACACCAATGGATAAATCATCCAGACAGAAAGTCTACAAGGAAATACGGGTTTCCACAACACATTACATATAGAAGTACTTAATAGATGCAGAACATTTCATCCAAAAGCAGATAAATACACATTCTTCTCAGGTGCACACAGAATATTGTCCAGTATAGATCACATGTTAAGCCACAAAGCAAATCTCAAAAAAACCAGAAAGATTGAAATAATATCAAACACAAAGATCAACCATTAGAAAAAGAAAAAAAAAAAAAAAAACGGAAGAACAAATGAAACCTAAAGTTAGGAGGAGAAAGGAAATAATAAAGGTCAGAGCGGAAATCAGTGAAATAAGAGACCAAGGAAGTTCTTATAAACAATATCAGAAGGAGGAGAAGTTAAAACTGATACCACAGAAATATAAATCATCACACAACTACAAAAAATTACATGCCAAAAAATTACATGCCAAGAAATTAGATAATCTAGAAGAAATAGATAAATTCCCCAAAATAATCTTTCAATCATGAATCATGAATAAAAACATCTGAATAGGTCAATTACATTAAGAAGATTGAATCAGTAACCCAAACTTCCCAACAAACAAAAGTCCAGGACAAGAAGGTATCAATGGTGAATTCTACCAAACATTTCAGTAAGATTTAATAATTATCATTCTCAAACTCTTCCAAAAAATTGAAGAGGAGAGAATGCTTCCAAATCCATCTACACAGACAATATTTCCTTGACACCCAAACTAGACAAGGACACCATTAAAAAAAAAAAAAAAAGGAAGAGGGGGAGGAGGAGGAGGAGGAGGACAGAAAAAAAATTAGAAGCCAATATACAGAAAAAAATAGATGTAGAAATCCTCAAGAAAATATTAGCAAACTGAATTCAACAATACATAAAGAAGATCATATACATGATCAAGTGGATTTATTCCAGAGATTCAGGATGGTCACCCAATCAATCAATATTATAACCACATTAACAAAATGAAAGATAAAAATCCCATGCTCTGGATGCCTGGGTGGCTCAGTGGTTGAGCATCTGCCTTTGGCTCAAGGTGTGATCGCGGGATCCAGGATCGAGTCCTGCATTGGGCTTCCTCCAGGAAGCATGCTTCTCCCTCTGCCTGTCTCTCTGCCTCTCTCTCTCTGTGTCTATCATGAATAAATAAATTTTTAAAAAATCTTTAAAATCACTTAAAAAATCATACACTCATCTCAAACAGATGAAGAAAAAGCATTTGACAAAACTCAACATCCACTTATGATAAAAATTCTCAACAAAGTGGATATAGAGGGAATGTAGCTCAACATAATAATGCCCATATATAACAAGTCCACAGCTAATATCAAACTCAATGATGAAAAGCTGAAAGTTTTCCTTTAAAATCAAGAACAAGACAAGTATGTTTACTCTCTCTGCTTTTATTCAACATAATACTGGAAGTCTTAGCCAAAGCAATTTAGTAAGAGAACTAAACGGCTTCCAGATTGAAAGGAAGAAGTAAATCTGTCACTATTTGCAGATGACGTGATGCTATATACAGAAAACTCTAAAGACTTCACTAATAAAGCTGTGAACAAAAATGAATTCAATAAAGTTTCACAATACAAAATTAACACACAAAAATCCATTGCATTTCCACACATTAATAAGAAACTACCAGAAAGAGAAATCAAGAAAACAATCTCATTTACAATTCCATCAAAAAGAATAAAATACCTAGAAGTAAATTTAACCAAAGAGATGAAAGACTTGTACTCTGAAAACTGTAACACATTGATGAAAAAAGCTGAGGACACAAATAAGTAGAAAGATAAGCCATGCTCATGGATTGGAAGAATTAATATTGTTAAAATGTCCATACTACCCACGGTAATTTACATAGGTTCAATGCAATCTCTACCAAAATTCCAATGGCATTTTTCACAGAAGTAGAAACAATAATTCTAAAATTTGTTGGGCACTATAGAAGACCTCAAATAGCCAAAGCAATCTGGATAAAGAAGAACAAAGTCAGAGGTTATCACATTCCCAAATTTCAAACTATTCTACAAAGCTATATAATCATAACAGTATGATTTTTTTTGTTTTTTATAACAGTATGATATTAACAAAAAAATAGACACAGAGATCAATGGAACAGAATTGACAGCCCAAAAATAAACCCATGCAGTTAATCTATAAGAGACAAGGCAAGAATATAGAATGGGGAAAGAATAGTCTCTTCAATGAATAATGTTGGGAAAACTGGACAGTCATATGCAAAGGATGGAATTGGGCCACTATCTTACCCAGTACTCAAAAAATATTTTAAAATGGATTAAAGACTTGAACATAAGACCTGAAACCATAAAACTCCTAAAAGAAAACATAAGCAGTAAGCTCCTTGACATAGGTTTTAGCAATGTTTTTTGGATCTGACTCCAAAGATAAGAAGTCAGAAATAAGCAAAGCAAAATAAAGAGGACTACATCAAACTAAGACATATCTGCACAGCAAAGGAAACCATCAACAAAATGAACAGACAACCTATTGAATGGGGGAAGATATTTGCAAACCGTAGGTCTGATAAAAAGTTAATATCCAAAATATGTAATGAACATATACAATTCAATAACAAAAAAAATCTCATTAAAAATGGGCAAAGGATCTGAACAGATTAGACATTTTTCCAAAGATGACATACAGATGGCCAAGAGGAAAAGATGTTCAACATCACTAATCATCAGGGAAATGCATATCAAAGCCACAATGAAATATCACCTCACATCTATCAGAATGGCTATCATCAGAATGACAAGAAACAAGTGTTGGCAAGGATGTAGAAAAAAAACACCATCATACACTGTTGGTGGGAATGTAAACTGGTACAACCACTATGGAAAACTACTAAATTTCTTTAAAAAATTAAAAGCTACCATATGATCCAGCAATTCCACATATGGATATCTATCCAAAGTAAACAAAACACTAATTTAAAAAACATGTACACACACACACCCCTACATTCATTGCATGATTATTTACAATAGCCAAGATAATGGAAACAACTTAAGTGACCATGGATAGATGAATGTATAAAGAACATGCAAAATACACTATGTATATAATAGAATATTACTTAGGCACAGAAAATAAAATAAAACTAATACATTCTGAAACAAGAACCAGAGTAAAGGTAAAGCATAGGAAATGCAAATAGGAATTAATAAAGAAAACTAAAGAGATTATAACTTGGAGTCCTATCAGAAAATAGCAAGGGGTAGAGCACCTGGCTGACTCAGTTGGTAGAGCCTACAACTCTTAATCCCATGGCTATGATTTCAAAACCCACATTGAACATCGAGTTTAGTTACAAATAAATAAAATAAATAAAATAAAATAAAATAAAATAAAATAAAATAAAATAAAATAATAATAAAATAAAATAAAATAAAATAAAATAAAATAATAAAATAAAATAAAATAAAATAAAATAAAATAAAATAAAATAAAAAATAAAATAAAATAAAATAAAATAAAATAAAATAAAATAAAATAATAAAAAATAAAATAAAATAAAATAAAATAAAATAAAATAAAATAAAATAAAAAAAATAAAATAAAATAAAATAAAATAAAATAAAATAAAATAAATAAAATAAATAAAATAAAATAAAATAAATAAATAAAATAAAATAAAATAAAATATAAAATAAAATAAAATAATAAAATAAAATAAAATAAAATAAATAAAATAAAATAAAATAAAATAAAATAAAATAAAATAAAAAGTTTAAAGAAAAGAGGAAGTTAGGTCATGATGACTGAAGGCAAATGTCAAGTTGTCTTATGACTAATGCAGAGAAAACGATAAAAATCTAGAAAAGTAAGCTGAGGCCATGGGGAGAGAACTCTGATGACAGGGTAACATGCATATACTATAATTTACATAACCATTGCAAATCTACTTATAATATTAGAGTACAAGAGTGACAGAGATGCACTGTGGGACAATATATCTGGGAGGATGGATAAGTGGGAAGTAATAAGTAATAAGAATCTAATTAAATGGGTATTAAAGTAATGAAGGTGAGCAATAATCAAGATGATAAGATGGTGGTAAAGGAAAGAATGACTGTGAGGGTGATGAGGCAATGTAGAGGGTAGAATCTTTAAGAACTGGCTTCTAGGTATGCCTGTGTGGCTTAGTCAGTTGGGCTTCCAACTCTTGATTTTGGCTCAGGTCATAATCTCAGGGTTGTGAGATCAAGCCCCAAGTTGGGCTCCACACTAGGAATGGAGCCTGCTTAAGATTCTCTCTTCCTCTGCCCCTCCCCTGCTCACTCTCACTCTCTCAAAATAAAAATATAAATAATTTTAAAAAAGAACTGGCTACTAATCTTAGAAAGGGTCTAAGACTTAAAAAACAGATAGGGATAGGTATATGCTTCTGTCATCAACAGAAAGAGGAAACTCCAAAACGGAGGTTATCTTGGGCATAAAGAATGAAAGGTCATCCTGGGACATGCTGAATTCATTAAGTCAGAAAGATATCCAGTTAAGTATCAAATAAAGAAAACCTAAATGTGAGTTTGAAGCCTGGGTTAAAGAAATAAATCATTTGGGATTTGTTGGTATAGAGTTGATGACAGAAGTCATGTATGTAGCTGACACAGAGAACACAGAAGAGGTCCACAGCCAACGCATCCAGCATAACCTCCTCGGGATGGAGAGATGAAAGTGTTCAGAGAAATTGGCGCAACACCTAGCAAATTATACACCAAAGATAAAGAGAATTTCAGGAAAGGTACCATGAACAAGAGTGTCAAATTTTATAGAAAAAAGGAAAAGAAGAAAAGACTTTGCAGTTAATACAATACTGGGAAATACTGGATGACTCTTTGCTTATAAGAGCAGTTTCAACAGGGGCACCTGGGTGGCTTCAGCTCAGGTCATGATCCCGGAGTCCGAAGATCAAGCCCCACATTGGGCTTCCTGCTCAGCAAAGAGTCTGCTTCTCCCTCTATCCCTCACTGCCGCACCCCCCCCCCCATGCCTACTTTCTCTCTCTCTCTCTTAAGTAAATAAATAAAATCTTAATTTAAAAAAAAAAGAACAGTTTCAACAGAGTATGGAAGACAGAAACAAGGCCAGACAGGGTTGTGGCCTGAGTGAGGAGGTAGAAAATATAAGCAAAATCGTCCTCTAAGGATTCCACGTGTACAGCATGTCCAGATATACGAAAACCTCTTTAAAAAATAAACAATGAGAAATCAGATCAGCAAAATAATAATACTAATACTAATAAGGTTTTACCTTCTTGTGATTCTTGTAAACATTCCTGTGGGCAAATCCCTTTCCACAAAGCTTGCATTTGTAAGGCTTATCTTCACTGTGTATCACTTTATGGGCGCCCACTTGATCGAGCCTCTTGAAAGATTTATTACAAATCTCACAATTATAGGGTCGTTTTTCTGTGAAAAAAAAATGAGTGGAGACAATCTCACATCTATATAAAGGTAAGGGATAAAAAGGGAAATACCCTTACCATATATTACTTCTTATGGATAAGTCAACTAAGACATGATTGAAACAACTGAAAAAAAAATCTACTTACCAATCCATTTATGTTAGATATGTGGGCCTATTCACAGAAGAAATGTGAGCTAGTTCTTTAATATACCTATATGGTAAACTACATGTATAAAATAGCTTAAATGTGAGGACGAAAACTAAATTCAAGGAAAAAAAATCTTACTTCCAGATGAAAATTCTGCTGATAGGCATGAGTTTAAACCAGGGATACAACTTCAAACGCCATGAGTAGCCTGACAGCAATAAAAAAGTAAACGACAGACCTGCCTCCTACTCAAACAAGTGGATCCGATACAGGCACAGCTTCAATTCTCAGCAAAGACTACACACTTAAGTTGTATAAAATCCATATTTATGCAATGTTCATGTAATGTTGACCATTAGACTTAAAAATTACTGTTTGTTTCAAACAAAGCGTATCTGAACAGACCACCGGTGTGTGATCTATATTAATTTGCCAAAATATCTTTATCTGTCTCCAAGCAAAGTAGATATTCAAAAACACTCTGACTTCAATGGCCTCCAATTATAGACATTCTAAACCCTAGAGATTTCACAGAGCAAAATTTATTCTCAGATCTTATTTTTTTTAAACTGTATAATAGACCTATCACTCAAACTTGACTTAAAATGAAACTACGGCTTTAAAAACCTATATTCTCAAAATGTATTTATAAATTTCTCACGAACACTTATTGCTACCTTAGTTAGAATGCAATTTAGAAATTTAGAAGCTATAATTGTTGAATTCCTCCTAAAAAGTCAGACACTACACTAGCACAATACATAATGATCTCATTTAACCTTCACAGCAATTTTGAAAGGTAGATACCTTTTCACAGATAAAGAACAGAATCTAAGGCTCAGAAAGATTAAAAATTAAATGGTGACTCTGAAGGTCATCTGAATGATATGACTTTGATATCATTTAGTTCAACCACCTTGGCTTTATAGAACTCTAGAGAGGCTAATAAGTAACTTGTTCAAAATCATACAGCTAAAAAAATTTTTAAAATAAAATAAAAAAATTAAAAAAAAAATCACACAGCTAGTTTTTGGCCAACCTAGAACTAAGAGCCAGGTCTCCTGATTACTACTCTCAGAGCTCCTGAAAATGACAAAGTGAATCTTTCATAGTGATTTTAATACAAATGGAAAAATAAATATTTTACCTGAGTGAGTGATCATATGACGTTTTAGCTGATTAGCTGAAATAAATTTCTTCATACATTCCTGACAATCAAATATCTCATGAATCTGTAAAAGGTTAAGTGGACAGTTAACTGTCAAAGCCAAATAAATTAGATAGAGCTCAAGTAAAAGTATAAACACGAAGGTAGCTTCTACTGTAAAAATTATGTATTATAATTCAGTTCTAATTTGTTCACACTGTTGTATATTAGCTGAAAATGCAATGAACATGTTACCTAGTAAAAACATATCATTAAAAGAAAATAAAGATTGTAGCACACTATTTAAATATGTGATTAGCTGACCTATTTGGTGCATGTTAAATTTCTACACTCTGTAAAAATTTCTACCTAATTTACATTAACTCTTTTTGTTAGACATAAATTTAGATTTGAAAACATGTAACCTCTAGGCAATAGTGTTACCTTTACAGTAGTTAAACGGTTTTAAATTTAAATGTATACAATGCAGAGCAAAACTTTAATTACCATGAAAGGCAAGAAGATATATAATTCTGAAAAACATTTAGCTCACAGTGAAATTCCTCCATGAGAGGAAGACCACAATAAAAAGAAAAGATCAAAAACCATAGTAAGAAAGAAGAGGAGGAGTATAATCTTAACAAACAACTGGCTAAATAATTATTACACCTGGATATTAAGTTTAGCTCTTTCCCTCTCATACACTAAATCAGAGAAATCACGTAGGTGGTATGAAAAGTAGAAGCCCAGCTTATTATCAGAAACAATGCACAAAGTTCTAAGAGGAATGTACTGCAAGAAGTCTTATATTAGAAATGTCGATCACTGCAATGAACAAGAGCATCATACTGTTTTGCAGAAGATTCAAAAAGAACTTTAGTAAAGTTACATTTATGTTTCAACCTCATTAAAGTAAAAGTAAAGCTCACAATACTAAACACCAGACAAGCAAAGGCCCTTTTGCAGAAAGCCAAGGTACTATGCTTATTCCTGCAGAATAACTAGGGCCTTGTAGACTGAAGTCAGGGCAGAGTACTATAAACTGGTACAGCAATGAGTAAAGAGTGGAGGACTGAGTGGTATCCTGGTAAATGGCTCCCTTGATAGAAGTGGTCATGGATGAACTCAAGACAGTGAGGGTGAAAAGAGGAGACAAGGCAGGGGAACAAAAGCTAGGGTAAAGTTAACAGATCCCAGGTCTACAGTCTGTGCCTTAATTCTACGGCCAACCATACGGCAAGTCTGAGACTTCCAACCCATCTTCTGCTTCCTTGAGATCTGATTCTTGGTGAGTCAGGAAACTCATTTGGGAAAAGCAGAGAAAAGGGAGATAAACAAGGCAGAAGCAGAACAATGTCTGCCCTCTGCTTACATACAGTGCCACCTAATCTCAATTAGTGAATATATGGAGTCCAGAGAGTACTATGATTCCTCAGAAAATAATGTGGGAACTGCATTAGTACTCAGAAAGCAAGCACTACAGAGTACAAAAGAAAAACTTTCAGCCTGAGCCATTTTAAAGACAGCCTCTTCAGTCATCAAAGACCCTCTCTGTGGCTTTGGTTGAACAACTATGTTTAAGGAGCAAGATATTATATGTAATGTTTACTTAAAGATAGTAAGAACAGATTTATATTCTTAAACTCTTATGTTTCTGTAATATATGCCTTTTATAACAACATGCCCTTAAAAAGATGATATGCCTTCTGAATCATACATAAATGAAAATATATTTAGTTTATTTTCATTTTAATATGAAGTCTATGTTAGTATGTAAAATTTTTTAAATCATTCATCCATATATAAAATGTTAACTGTTAAATAAAATACTGCAGAATAGTACCATTCACTTCTTAACTCTAGTGGTTCCTGAAACATGAACTATTTTTAAAGATTCAATTGAATGGACTTTTTCATCATTATAAAATTTCACTGTACCTGAAAGTATTTTTGCATTGACCACCTTACTTACAGTGGAAAATTAAGGCCAAAACTATTTTCAAAAATCCTAAAAAAAACTTAATAAAGCAATCAAATTTCAAATGAAAATGATAGATAATATGATTTATTTATGCCTAATGTTAAATAAAGCACAATTTTAAAATGTCCAGCTTACTAATTGATATGGAGGGTAATAACTTACAATTTGAAGTTCCTAATTAAATACTTTTCAAAAAGGATCATAGTATGTTTTATTATAATATAGGATAGTATAGAGCAATGTAAGATACTCTTCTAGACTATAATGTAATTTGGCATGTTCATAGGGCACCCTCTACTGGCAAGGGTAAATACTGCATCCAAGCTCTATTAGACATTCAACATCCTCAACTCTTAGGAATACAGTCAAAAATGGGAGTCAGTAAAAGCTTCCTATGGATTCATAAAGGCTAAGTTAGAGGAGCTATTCTGTAATGAAGGAAGCATTGAGCTAATAAGGTTTTTGCATTTTGCAGAGATAACAGGAGTACTGTGTTCTACCATCACCAAGTAATAGCTACCAAATATTCCTTGGAGAAAAGGTTCTTATGTTATAAAAAAATAAATGGAAAAGAGAACATTTTTCAGAAATTTGCCCCACAACCAACTTTGCAGAAACATCCTATTTGGTAAAATCTTTTATTTGGTGAAACATTTTTAACTTCTTAAAATTTAAACAGACCAGAAATACATACAAGTAAGAAGATATTTAGAAAATATCTACTCAATTGGATTAAATCTTTTTGTCTCTGAAGCCATACAGGTGAAGTGAGCAGCACAAATACTAAAATTGGAATGATACAGTGAAGATTAGCAATGGTCCCTGCACAAGAATTATACACAAATTCTTCAAGTGTTCCATATTTTTAAACAAAACTATAAGAAAACCATTTGGAAACTGGAAAAAAAAGTCTCATGGCACTTAGAGAAAAAATTAAAAGGCACAGATCATCCCAAGTCACATTTAATAAAAGAGAGAACAGGAGTCCAATGTTAAAGGGAATGTTAGGGACCAAAGATGACACCCAAAATCCTCACTTTCCACTACTTGTTACGTTATTTCCCAAGAATCAAACTCACCCAACATTTAAAATATAACCTCAGACATCTTTACAATCTAACTATCTCATGTGTTTATAGATTAAATCCATGCCACATGGTTAGAGCTATTAGAGTGAATATCATATGAATGTTAAAGCCCATCAGATTACTTTGGAATATACCAATATACAAATAAAGAGATAAATTCATTTCGTAAACCACAAGAAAAGTAAAATTTTACATTCACTAGTACCATCTCCTCTCTTCTTCAATATTGTCACTAAAAGAAAATATGTTCATAGATCTTCTGAAAAAAATGTGAAATTAAAAATAATCATCCATATTTATTACAATATAAGATAGTTTGATATAATACTAATTTTTCTAAATGGCTATAATAAGAACAAAAATCTAAATTCTACTTTAGTTCTATTCTATTATAAATTCTATTAACTAATGTTGTTAGGGTTAATAACTACAATGTATTTTTCAGGTTGACTTTCCACATTAAAATAGCTAAAAGCTTTATGCTTATTACAAAATGTATTAAATTAGTTTTCTGCTAATATAAGCATTCATTTTCCCTGCTAACAACACTTTGACATACTTGTACGTTATTTTAAGTTCTTCAAAATAATGAAGCTCTTGTCTTTGTTTTGCCAGACTTAACTATACTACGCATCCATTTTATTTTTTATGCATCCATTTTAATAGCTAAATGCCACTGCAGAGCATATTATAAATACACAAAACTGTATGTTTTCATCAAATATATGGTATTTCCTGAGCAAACAGCAACTAACAAAGCTTGAAACTAAAGTGACATGTTGCAGTGAAAGGCTCAGCTAGACCTAATACTTTGCACTGGAGAAATACTTCTACTAACTCTGAACAAGAAACAACTCAAAATATATTTTTACAAGAGTTTACTTTTCTGCATATCAGTCATAAATTTTAGAATATGTTACTGTATAAATTAATGACAAAGAACTGGCTTTACAATAAAAAAATCAACTAAAAATTTTCATGGCTGACACTATAAATGGCTAAAAGATCTTATACTCTGATGAGCATTAATCTTTATCTTACTGACCTTTCTATGTTCTTGTAGGCTTGATGGTGAAGAACACTTTTTATTGCACACTGAACATATGAGCTTTTTCTTAGGATCTCCTAAAATGCAAATAAAATGCCATCATGATTTAAATGAGAATATTAAGAGGAACATCAGATACAATGTTTCTAGGTGATATATAATTTCTAAACAGGTATTTCATCCTCTTAGAATTCCAAAACTTTCAGTGTTATATCCATTAAAACTGAATTTTAAATTCATTCTTCTTTTTTTTTTTAAGATTTTATTTATTTATTCATGAGAGACACAGAGAGAGAGGCAGAGACATAGGCAGAGGGAGAAGCAGACTTCCTGCAGGGATCCTGATGTGGGCAGGACTCGATCCCAGCACCCCGGGATCACACCCTGAGCCAAAGGCAGACACTCAGCCACTGAGCGCCCCAGGTGCCCCTAAATTCTTTCTTCTTAAATTTGAAAAATATTCACCATGATATACCACCTTCTACATAGATAAAATAGGTCTTTCACTTTTCCATAAACTAATGTAAAATTAAAAGAGTTTTGCACAAATTACATGAAAAATTTCACTTGAAATTAATCAAATATATTTATACAAATGTGGATTTATTAACTTACAAGTTGATTTTGCTAATTGCTTTAAATTTTAATATTTCATTTAATCATCTGGGTTTTCTAAGATATAATTCATAGATTATTCTTTCTAACACTAGATTCCTATAGAATCTATGAGCATACACTCTCGTGTTAATATTAAAAATCAGAATAAAATCTAATCAAGTAAAATAAAACATTATACTGGTATTCATATCAGTATACAAATTAAAATACAATTTTGTTTTCTTACATAGTGATTATAGTAGCTTATTTCATATTTCAAATTTCAACAGTGGTTCTAGAAATGAAGACTCAATAAAACAGTTTTTAAAATATGATGTAATAACAGTATTATCTGTGAACTACCACAAATAACTAGAATGTTTTTTCAATTTTTAATTAATTTTAAATATACAAAAAGTAAACAAATGATACAATGAATCACCATGTATCCATCACCTGGCCCCAACAGTGACAAGTCGAGGACTATCCCTGCCCCAACCTCAACCCCATCTACTCCACCATTTCTCTATTATTTTGAAAAAAATCCAAAATAAGTTTTAAAAAGTATTACAAAATGCTTTTATCATAGGACTGTGCTTATGAAAGAAAAACACTTCTAGAAAAAGAAAATTATGAATTTTTGTCTCCTTCAAGTTACTTATTTCATATAATACACTATTTTTAGCATACTGAATATTAGAACCAAGAAAATTTTTCCTTGTGACTGACAAGCAAATATGGCTATTAAAGGAGAAAATTCTCCTAAGCAAAATGAGTATCTCTGTACATATAGACTGAATACACAACATGGCACTGAGAAAGAATATTTTCTAGCTCCCACTAGCTGTCACTTCCTTCAATCCATAGTCTTTTATTGCTCTATTTTATCCTTCGTACCAGCTGTCCTTGAGACTAGACCCTATCCTTACCAAATGGTTAAGTGAGAGCCTGAGGGAGAAAAGAAAGAACTGAGACATGCTCAACCACATCTCTTACTTTAGCTCCATCTTCCTGCCACTGTCCCTGCAGCCAGAATCAGAGGCAATAAATACATCATAACCCCATCCCTATTCTTCAACCTTTTCTCTCCTCATGCCTTTCTGTTTTTCATCCTAGAACAGAAATACTAGTTTCTGTGAGAGGAAAAAAAATTTTTAAAAGCTTATGACAATGTGCCTGAGAGTGTAGATAGATATTATCTCCCATAAATACAAAAACTCTCAGTTCTAGCATCCACAGAATCTAAGCAAAAGAAAAAAAATGGAAGTGGGTTAAGGAAGTCAGCCCTAAAAAAAAAAAAAGGAAGTCAGCCCTTCACTTCCTATTTCCTCCTGGGTAACTGTGAAGGTCCTTAGGACTCCAGCTTCCCTAGGTTGAAAAACAACAGCACCTACAAAGCCATAACTAGACTTTGTACTATTTTAGTTTTGCTATATTCAGGTAAGTCTGAATTTTTTACTTTCAGATTCAACTTACAAAAGTATGCGGGAACACATTATTTACAACTGTAGGAGACATATGAGAAATTAATACAATTGCACTGAATACAGAGTCACCTAAGTGACTTGAGTGAGTTTCAGTACAATGTGTGTTAAGTATGCTCCCAGGCATTCTACAGTCATGCATGTGAACACTGCTTTGTTTGCTATTCTGAAGGTGGAATATTCTTTCTCCAAATGTCTGTGTATCTCACAGAAGAAAGGGGAGAAGAGAGAGTTGTGAATGAGAGACAGACTGTGTACTAATCCCAACAAAGCTATGTATAGTAATCCCTGATCAAATATGTACGTTCCATATTTTGTATGTTTCCACATAGAAACAGAAATATTAAAAACTTCCTTTTATAAATTATTTCCTACAATGTCACATGAGTTTCCAGAATCAGTAATATTATAATATCCAAGGCCAATTACAAGAAGCCTCAAAGAAATTATGCTTATAGCATAGCCTGAAAACCACATGCTCAATAACAAGAATGCAAGTTTCCAGAGTTTCAATATGCATCTGGTTTTTTACTTAGTTCAGCAAAGTTAACTTTAAAAATGACATGAAAGATTTGTTATAATACATTGCAGACAGAGATGGAGAAAATTAAGAACAGCATTTTAAACATAACAGCTTAAAAAAAAAACGATCAAGACAAGTCTATCAAAAAATTATGCTTGCCTTTTATAAGCATAGGAAAGGCCCAAGTATAATGAATTCAGAAAAATGCCATCTTCCCTAAATCAGCCACACATTCTTCTAAAGGGAAAAAAGAAGTCAGAACACTACAAAGTCCTACTGATATCATTGTGAAGCTATATTTTGCAAGGCCTTACTTTCTACCACCTAGAGCTTTCATATACAGCTCAGACTTAATATGCAGCCCAAACAGTGATGTCAGGTGGGAGCCAGTAGTCACACTAATACTGGCTTCTATACAACTTTAACATTAAAGGAGATACTTTTTGGAAAATGAGCAAACAGAGCATACAGAAGCTGAGTACTGATTATCCTGTTCTGGATGTGAGAGTAAGTAAGATGGAAGAAGAGAAACCCACTTTCCTCATATCCAGAAAAACATTTTTCCACACATTTCCCAGAAACACATAGGATATGAGGAGTTCCACAAACATCAGCCTCCTTTAAGGAAAAGATACTGAGGAAGTAAAAAGTTAACTCTGATGATACAGCCATCTGTTGAACTCAGGGCAATAGATTCTATCCCTAAACCAAACTACATTTTTACCATGTGCTAAACAGATACAATCTAAGTGATAGTCAAATCTGTATTTGTTTTATTGTTTAGCTGGCCATTAGTCACAGAGTACCTGCTTTATTAATCCAAATACATTCAATTCCCATGTCAAAATGCAGTTAGTAATTTTCTCCAATATAGGAGAAATATAAATTAAAAATGGAATTTCACTGTAAAAATATTAAGGCACAAGAGTACCCTGAGTTCACATTTCACCTTTAAATTGTTATTTAAAAATATTAATTCTTACTACACCTGCCGACCAAGCTCAAGTAGGTTCTAGCTTAGGTTTCTGGCTCTGATGACTTCAGACAAGGAAAAATGACAAATACTACTGAAATCAACTTGAAAAAGAAATAGTGTTCAGTGAAAGAAAAAAGTCGACAGCCAGAGCCTCACATCTGTGTGAGTACAATGCAAAAGCAAGCTCTCTCCTCAAGAACAAGAATTATAAACAGATCACTGCAGCCTGGGGAGAGGAGGCCCCTTTAAAAATGACCCTGCAGGGACTTCTCACCCGCATGGACGTTTTCCTGGTGTCTTCTGAGGGCATCCTTGCTCTTCAGCCTCTTCCCACAGCTGTCCGCCTTGCACACAAACCTGGCATCCCCCCGGCAGGTCTCCTGGTGCTGCTCAAAACTGCAAGACAACCAGGAATGGGGAAAAGGGTGAAGAGACAGTGAAGATCTATCGAAGTAATTCTTAAGCCTAATCATGGCAGGCTTTTGCAATGCATGCTCTCTAGCAGAGTTTGTGGGTCATTTCATGCATTACCTGAGCAGGTGAAAAGGAAAGTACTTAAATTCCCCCAGCAGCCCTATGATACTAAATCGCAACAAAGCTCGGACAGCACGCATGCTAAAAATGACCCACAACTATATAACAGCCATCTGAGAACTCAGACACAAAACCTCGATGCTGAACTGAAGGAAGAATTGCAAACAGAGCACTGAAAACTTCGTGAAGAATCCTTCAAACTGCTTTTCACTGTGCACTGAAGAACACTAAGGGGAAATAGGAAAAAAAAAAAAGAAAGAAACAAAAAGAAATAAAAACTGGAAGCATAAGACAAAAACCTATGAAAATCTACTTTAAATAAAATTTTCTTTGTGATCTCGTTTTCATTCTGTCTTTTGGCCTTTGAAATTTTTAGTAGTACCTCATTTAACTGTAAGACCCAGCTCAGCAAAAGAATCTTTGGTGTATCTTCAATAAAAGCTGACTAGAATGCAGTTGTAAAGTCTATTCACTGAAAAGTATATAGCCTGTTGCTTTTTTTTTTTCAAGAGCCTAGGACAGAATTTCCAAATGTTGAATCTCTTGTTATTATAAAAGTTTAAGTTTTGAGCAGGAATTGTTCATTTCAAATTTCATAATCCAAGTAGATGCATATATGAAAATCATCTTAATATAAAATATAGCATGTTTCAGAATTTTACTTTAATGATTAAAAAGATGAAACATTAAGTCTCTATGAAAGATTTCTTGCTCATACACAAGGTGATATTCTTAAAATAAAATTACATGTATCTATTTACTCACTTTCAATTATTAATGACACTGTAAAAATATTTAAGTAAAAAGATAACTCTATGCTATTAATAAAAATAGTCAAAATAATGTGTGCAGAGCAATGTGTGGTATCATTTAATTCATCTTAATATTCTTCCTCCTACACTGTTATGAAATAAACAGTGCTTCTTCCCCAAAATGTCGCTGTATTCTTTATACTCTGAACCCTCTCCATTTCTTAAACTTTTCTTTTACTGATTTCAGAGGGATATCATATGCAGAAAACTAAAACTTGATCTGCAGCCTCCAAGCACTAACTAAATTATGCATAACTGAATTTCAGACTAGGAAGCCAATGAGCTTGATATTTAATGGCAAGTAATTAAATGGGCAAAGAGTTATTACCATAAACAATGTTTACTTGTTGAAATTCATAATCAGGAGATTTCAAAAATCAACATGTTATACGAAGAAAAGAGAAGTTAATGACAATGACAATACAGAATGCTCATTTTCTTCTCTCCCTCTGTTTCACAAGCACACACACACACACACACACACGCACTCACGCACTGGTTAGAAACTAAAACGAATCAAATGGAATAGTTAAAAAAGTGTTAACTTAGAATTTTAGATACTCTTTGCTGTACGCACTGTCTTTGCAAAGCCTGCTTAACTGGGAATTTCTTCCCACAGTTCTTGCACTTAAATTCTTTCTCTTCGGTAGGTTTCTGGTGTAATGTCTGAAGATGCTCAGCAAGAATTTCCTCACTGGTAAAACTCGAGTCACACTGGGGACAAGCATAGTCCTCTTTACAGCCAAGGCAATCTGCACATTTACAAGGAAACAGACTTATAAGACAAAAATTAAGAGCCAATTTTATCCTCATTTTAAAAACAAAATTAATTGTGTTTAATAGTATCAGAATAGTAAATGTTTATTATCTCTACCAGTATTAATAATGTTATCCACGAAAAGTAATAGAAGTATCACCAAAGAAAAATGCATTATCTTTTAATTCATTTCTCTTGTGTGTCAACAAATTAATACAAAATCAAAATCAATTTTTAATTTGCCCTGTCATGTTAACTTTTTACATCAAGGAGTTATTACAAATGTCGAATGAGAAAGCAAAAGTTTTCCCTTAAACAGGTCATCTTGAGTTCACTGAGTACACAAAGAGAAAAAAATCCAACCAAGGCAAACTATGTGGAATTACCAAGGGGAATCTCACATATATGTGAAAAAGACCAAGGTCATAAAAACAGCACTCATTATGGCAGGTGTAGTCAGGCTCTACTGTGTCTCTAGCTTGTCAGTCCCTATGGACTGTCACAGCTTCACCCAAATCTCTCAAAGTGCACTATTTACATTACAGATTTTTTCTGATTATTAAATAAAATTAGATTTAGAAAATAAGAAAGTAAAAATGACTAATAATCTCATAATAAAGAGACAACCACTTAATATATTCTCACATCCGATTTGTCTTTTGTCCATTTCTATTGTATACACAGTCTAAGAATAACTACAGTTATGATCATACTTTTTATGCAATTTCATCTGTTGCTATTTTTTTTCATTTGACATTTTCTCAATTCAAAAAAGAAAATGTAAGGTACTATATTTACTTAACTAAAACTCTCTATTGTTTGACATTTGAGCACTTTTTGTTTCTTTTGTGTTGTCAGTTTGTTCTGTGTTTTGGGTTTCTATTGGGGGGTTGCTTTTATTAAATAAAAACTGGTTTCTAAAATAAAAATAACAATAATGTAAGTACCTAATTCATATATTTTAAAAATCTGTTTAAGTTTCTGTGGATTGTTTTTACAAAAGTAATGGAATTATATATTTGTTAACTAAAGAAAAATTGGGATAATAGGTAAGCAAGAGACTCATTTTTAAGCTAAAACAGTGGACACAATAATAACACACCTGGCGGGGGCGGGTGACGTTAAAAAAGTAAATACAAAAAGTATTTAGAATACAAAAAGTACATCATAGGAAATGTAGTCAATAATATTGTAATTTGCATAAATACCCCAAAAAAGGAAATACAGAAATAATCCACATCACCCAAAGTCTGAAATTCAAAACAGCAAAATGCATATTTGAAAGAAGAAAAAGCCTGTCTACATCTTCCCCTTACATAATCCAAGTAAAATAAAGAAACAGAAGCATAAGCTGGCAATACGGGGAATGCTTACACTTTCTCAGCCAGCAGTAACATACAGTTAGAAGAGAAAATTCATATGAAAGACATTACTACCATGAGGACTAAAGAAACTGGTGTCACTTCTGAAGTGGCTTCACTACACAAAATGAAAAAATACTCTCTGGTAAATTTCAGCCTATTACAAAATCTCAATACCTATAACATCATTCATATTTCTTTCAAACCCCATCAGGAGTAAAACACCACGTAACAGAAACAAATCTCCATAATAATTGATTATTCCCCAGCAGATGGCAAACAAGAGACATCTCCTGGATTGCAGGACTGATCCAAGGAAGTCAAACTTAGAGTCAACACACTGTTTTTGGTTACCCGACTGAAACAACCTAACAATAGTGCAGGCCTCTACAATCAGAACAGAGAGAGATTTCCAGAAGCTACAGATTTTCTAAGGATCCTGGGCCCAGGAATAATCCCATAGGGCCCATGCAGCAGTGCTCTCTCTATACCTCTGCACTCGCCATTCCCCGTGTGCAGATGAGAAAGTAAAGTCTCCAAAAGTCAGTGACTTGCTCAGTTACAAGCCTGATTAGTGGCAGATTCAGTGCTGGAGGGCAAAAATCCTCCTTACTCGCCCCCGCAGCAGACCAGTAGGAACAGTGAGAGCCAGGAGCTGGTGCTGACCATAGCAGTCCTGCAGGCACATCTATCACCCTCGCCCAGCTCTCCCCTCCTGCTGGAAGAAAGATGGGCTTACAGCTGGGTATTCTCTGACAGTAGTTTTGACAAAAACTATCTTGACAACACCTTATTATAATGCATCTATATAATTCAACCCCACTTCAAACTTTATTTCCCCTACAACTTCCATTCTCTCAAATCCCAGTTAGAGGCAATACCTTTTCTGCCAGCTGTTGATTGTCCTTTAGAATTTTTAACTTCCCCTTCTTTGATCATTGTCATAATTTGCTGTTCTTCCTCATCGGCCTCCATGTCACTGTCCAGGTAGCCAATCAGAAGCTCTGTGTCTGTTTCTATATCTTCAATTGCCAAATAGAAAATGTTTTCTCCTTCCTGAGACAAAATTAAGAAATATGCTGTTGTATGACAAAAATATCTCGATAATTTTAAAAATGCTGAACCATTCATTTGGTTTTTTTAAAAAAGATTTTATATATTTATTTATTCACGAGAGACACACAGAGAGAGAGAGAGAGAGGCAGAGACACAGGCAGAGGGAGAAGCAGGCTCCATGCAGGGAGTCCGATGTGGGACTCGATCCCGGGTCTCCAGGATCAGGCCCTGGGCCAAAGGCAGACACTAAACCGCTGAGCCACCCAGGCTGCCCTATTCATTTGTTTCTAATAGTGATTAAGAAATCACTTTAAGGGATCCCTGGGTGGCGCAGTGGTTTGGCGCCTGCCTTTGGCCCAGAGCGCAATCCTGGAGACCCGGGATCGAGTCCCACATCGGGCTCCCGGTGCATGGAGCCTGCTTCTCCCTCTGTCTGTGTCTCTGCCTCTCTCTCTCTCTCTGTGACTATCATAAATAAATAAAAATTTAAAAAAATTAAAAAAAAAAGAAATCACTTTAAGATACATTGAGTACCAGGTGCCCATTAAAAATTACTATTGGTATTTTTTTTACATTTCCAACTGATTTAGATACTGAAAAAGGAAACTGACAATATTCAGTTACCTGGCAAATAAAATACAAATATATATTACAAATAGTGACATTAATATATATCAAAGGAAAGGCTAATTATCTAACTTTCTAAAAGTGAATTTCACATCATTAATTTGCCCAATGCAGTAACATCTTGTGGACAAGGCCTGTAAATGCAGCAAAAAGAAGTTTATTAAGTAATGGTGTCATTTCTGCATCTAGAGAACAATATGCTATCGGTGATCTAATTATGATTAATATTAAATTTAAACTAGAATATTAAAATTAAGCTAGAACTTTCACGTTATTAGACAGGGGAACTGCAAACGAACCTTCAAAGAATTTCCAAAACCCTGGTCCAGAAAGAGAACAAAGATCAGGCACCTGAGAGGTTCAAAGAATTGACTGAATCATCATGTGTACCTAAATTCCACTAAAATGACAGGAGAGCAGAAAAGAAGTTCCATTATCAACACACAAAAAATTTTAGAAAAGTCTAGAAGATTAGAAATCGGGGTTGAAATGATAGATAACCACTGCAGAAGAAATCTCAACCCATAACAGACACAAGAAAAAGGTTACAAAGAAGAACCTACTTCCCAAGGAAACCCCAGAGAAACTTCACACTTGGAATGAACTGGTACACAAAACCCCGCTGGGCCCTCAGCCAATCACCAGGGAGGCCAGAACTGGGGCTGCTTAGCTTGCTGTCCCCAAGAGAAACACCCAGAACGGCTGTCTTTTACATAGTTGAGGATTTGTTCTGGGAGTTCCTTGTCTGGCTGCTGAGGATAAAGAGAAGCAAAGCATAGCCTGAATTTTTTGAACCTTGGTGGTAGGCAAGGGGAGGAAAGGACAAGGACAGTAAGCTCCACTAAGGAGTGAGATTCAATAAGGGAGAGAACACAGAACAAAGCCTTCTCTCCCTTGGCATTATCACCACACTCCACACTCCTGTGAAGGAGGAGGAGACAGAGGAGGGGGAAGAGGTAAGGTGAGTGGGAGAAGGGGGAGGGGAGGAAGAGGAACCTATAGTGTGTGTGTGTGTGTGTGTGTGTGTGTATGTGTGTGTACACAAGCAGAATCCTTGTGAAAAGTTGGAAAAATATGCATCAGACTGTTAACAGTTATCATTTGGAGGCTGGGAGAAAAAGTAGTCTATATTCAATACGGTTTTAGGGTTTTTTGTTTTGGTTTTTACAATTAACAGAATTGTAGTAATTTTTAAAACAATATATATTAGAAAATTCCATGGAAGAGACAGAAATGATCATAATCATCATTTCTGGGCAAGAAAGGCTTGATGTAAAAGTTCAAAGCACTGAAGCAAATCTAACCATCAGCTACACTTAATTAAAGGATGTTCCTGTAATAGTTAAAGCATCCTTGGAAGTGTTTTAATTCCAAACCTCCAGAAACTACAAAGTTATTTGTAATTAAGAATATAATTAACTTCTATATAATTGTTACTTTTTTGTGCAACAAAAATAAGCAAAAAACAACACAGACACTCAGCAAAAGAGAGGTCTCTTTCTAAATTAACTCAAAGTGGTAATTTCCAGGGTTTGGAAACCACTTACTAAGAGTTACCCAAAGCAACAAAGGACTCACCTAATGAAAATTTCAGAAGACAATCATAAATCTTAATACTTATCTGATCAATACCCAAGAAATTTAATTGAAATGTCTTTCCAGAATATTAATCATTAGTTTCATGATGGCCTTCATAGCAGCAAGAAAAGATAATAATTTTTAATTTTAAAACATGGTAACATTAACTTAAACTGCAATCATAAGACACAGCATGCCTATTTAGGGGCTCCATAACAAAAGAAAATTTTAATATACCAGTTAAAACCTCAATTTAGTAAGAGTAATAATAGCATTATAGCCACCAAGGACCAACCACATGTTTTGTCTGTTTGCCAAGATATGGTAAGAAGAGAAATGTCATTACAGATATTTCTCCAATCTATTTATTTAATAGAAATATCTAGGTACCTTTCTAAATATAATTCCTACCACTGCCCAAAATCTCCCCCTTCATTCACTACCACAATAGCTTTCAGAAATATCCCTAAACTTCTCTAATTTAATCACATAACAACTCTTCATTATATTGTTCACCTTCAAAACTTCCCATTGTCAGAACCTGCCAGATTCCTAATCCCTGGAGCTCTTTTCAGCTCTTGGGGCAATATTCCTCACCTGTAGGCTCACCCCCAGGCCTAATTCTGTGCCCTTTGGCAAGGATTTAAAGGGTGTTGACCCAACATCCTGGGAACTCAGCAAGTCCCCATTGTCATTAGCCTGGCTCTGCCCTGGTATTCCAGCTTTGGTGACTATTTTGGTATTCTGATCCTGACATTTACCTCTCTTATTCTAGCTATCAATTTCTGGTCATGGAGTTTGTGGCTTATTCTCCGGAACATAGTTCCCTCCCTTAGAGTCACCCTTTCCATTTACATTTTAGGAGTTAAGCCCTTCCTAAACTCTGCCTGGAGTCTGGGGTCCTGCTTATGGTTCCTGTTATGGGCTCCAGGTGATTTTGTTGAAAATGCTTCAGCTGGGGGCACCCAGGGTGGCTCAGTCAGTTGAACATCATCAGACTCTTGGTTTGCACTCAGGTTACAATCACAGGGTCCTGAGATTAGGTTCTCCTGTCAAGCTCTGTGCTCAGCACAGTCAGCCTGACCCTCTCCCCCGTTCTGCTCCTCCCCCTGCTTAATCTCTCGCTCTCAAATAAATAAATAAAGTCTTTTTAAAAAAATGCCTTAGGGATCCCTGGGTGGCGCAGAGGTTTAGCGCCTGCCTTTGGCCCAGGGCACGATCCTGGAGACCCAGGATCGAATCCCACGTCGGGCTCCCGGTGCATGGAGCCTGCTTCTCCCTCTGCCTGTGTCTCTGCCTCTCTCTCTCTCTCTCTCTCTATCATAAATAAATAAAAAACATTAAAAAAAATGCCTTAGCTGGGATGCCTGGGTGGCTCAGTGGTTGAGCATTTGCCTTTGGCTCAGGGAGTGATCCCAGAGTTCCAGGATAGAGTTCCACATCGGGCTCCCTGCATGGAGCCTACTTCTCTCTCTGCCTGTGTCTCTGCCTGTCTCTCTCTGTGTCTCTCACTAATAAATACGTAAAATTTTTAAGAAATAAAAAAATAAAAATGCCTTAGCTGAAAGAAGGCTGTTCAACATGATCTTTCAAAAAGCAAATTTTTTTTAAAAAAAGTTATTTATTTTAGAGGGAGAGAGAGAGAGCGAGCATGAGTGGGAGTCAGAGGAGTAGAGGGCAGAAGGAGAGGGCATCTTCAAGCAGACTCCCCGCTGAGCTAGCAGCACCATAGGAGGGGGGGCCAATCTCACGACCCTGAGACCATTACTTGAGCCAATACCAAGAGTCCCATGCTTTATGGAATGAGCCGCCCAGGCACCCGAAAAGCAAATATTCTTCAACCAGTGGTTTTCATTGTGTTGGTAAACAGAATACAACCTAGATAAGTTACCCCAGTTACCCCAGCCCCCTCCCCACCTCCCCTTCGGCAACCCTTTGTTCATTTCCCAGAGTTAGGAGTCTCTCATGGTTTGTCTCCCTCTCTAATTTTTCCTACTCAGTTCCCCTTTCCCTTATAATTCCTTTCATTATTTCTTATATTCCCCATATGAGTGAAACCATATAATGACTGTCCTCCTCTGATTGACTTACTTCACTCAGCATAATACCCTCCAGTGCCATCCACATCGAAGCAAATGGTGGGTATTTGTCCTTTCTGAGGCTGAGTAATATTCCATTCATACATCTTCTTTATCCATTCGTCTTTCGAAGGACACTGTGGCTCCTTCCACAGTTTGGCTATTGTGGACATTACTGCTATGAACATTGGGGTGCAGGTGTCCCGGCATTTCACTGCATCTGTATCTTTGGGATAAATACCCAGTAGTGCAATTGCTGGGTCATAGGGTAGGTCTATTTTTAACTTTTTGAGGAACCTCCACACTGTTTTCCAGAGTGGCTGTAACAGCTTGCATTCCCACCAACAGTGTAAGAGGATTCCCCTTTTGGGAACACCTGGGTGGGTCAGCGGTTCAGCATCTGCTTTTGGCTCAGGGCATGATCCCAAGGTCCTGGGATCAAGTCCCATATCAGGCTCCCTTCATGGAGCCTGCTTCTCCCTCTGCTTATGTCTGCCTCTTTCTGTGTCTCTCATGAACAAATACATAAAATAAAATTTAAAAAAGAGGATTCCCCTTTTTCCACATTCACTCCAACATTTGTTTCCTGTCTTGTTAATTTTCACCATTCTCACTGGTGTGAGGTAGTATCTCACTGTGTTTTTGATTTGTATATCCCTAATGGCCAGTGATGCGGAGCATTTTCTCATGTGCTTGTTGGCCACACGTTTGTCTTCCTTGGTGAAATTTCTGTTCATGTCTTCTGCCCATTTCATGATTGGATTTTTTGTTTCTTGGGTGTTGAGTTTAATAAGTTCTTTATAGATCTTGGATACTAGTCCTTTATCTGATATGTCATTTGCAAATAGCAGAGCCTATTTCTAAGTAGAAGCAGTTGTACATATTTTACTATGTTCTTCTGCTAGTCCATATGTTACAATTTTTCTAGAATTAACAGGTGTTATTTTGCAGTAAAAAAATAATAAATAATAAACAGACTTTGATAAATAAACTTGATGCAAGAAGTGGTACCACATAGTGACTAAACAGATTTGGGCTTTGGGCTGGCTAGGGTTCAATGTCTCTTTCTACAATTAATTGGCTGTGTAACTGTGCAAACAGCTTCATCTCTCAAAACACCAGTTTCTTTATTTGCAAGATAGAGAAAATAACAGTGCTTATCTTATAGACTGGTCTTAAGGAATAAGGTGCTTGGCACATGATAAACATTTATGAACGGTAGCTGCTATTATTATTATCATCATGATGTAAAGCTTGAAAGCCCGTGGTTAAAATATTCATTTTATTTTCAAATTTATTTCAACCCAACTGTCAAATAAAGTTCCTCTGACAATGCTGCTTTTGACTAAATTTCATTTGGCCAAATTGATCTCAGCCAAAATATAATTCAATTCTACTGACTGCCTCCCAGAGCTTTGAATTGCTTTGGATTTCTGGTTGTCACGCACTGTTCGCTTGTTAACATACTAATGCGTCACTCTGGTTTGAACCTCTGATCCCAACCACTTGTCTGAACTATATCTAAAGTGACCAGGCATCTGCTTTGTCTGCAACTGAAGAGTTTCCCAGAACACGGGGCTTTCAGAGCTATAACTAAGAAGAGTTCTGAGCAAAACAGAATGGTTGGTCACCCTAATTATACCCATCATGTTCTCCAAAACCACATTCTTAACACTACTTAAGAATTTCTATCAATAATATTTACTGGGTCCATCCCCCAATCTCTAGCCCCAGCTCAAGATTCTCAATAGACAGAATCAGCCATAACCCAAATATGGCTCCAACAGCTTATCAAATAGACTCCCATAATCTGAACTCACTTTGTCCTCTCATCTTCAAATATCCTTCAAACGAACCTGCCTATTTTTCAGTCCAATTGGTATACTTCCTCTCAAAAACACTGGACTCATTCCTGCCTTAGTACAACTGCAAAGATACCACCTGGCCTCTCTTACAACACTTCATCATCATCATCTGAGGCACAGTTCATTTTCATACTTTTCCATGAAACCATCTCTAATCTACTAAATGCATGTAGGTTCCAGGGGTTTTTCTATATAAAATGCCTTAACTTTGATGGGCACTTATAATCTGTTTCAGTGTTTGTTTTTTCTTCATTTAATTCATATGATCAGTGAAATTCTAATATGTGTTGATCTCATCTTCCCAAAGATAATTTCCTCAAGGCAACAAACAAGAATTACCATGTGTTAACTGGAGGGTATTATGCTGAGTGAAATAAGTCAATTGGAGAAGGACAAACATTATATGGTCTCATTCATTTGGGGAATATAAAAAATAGTGAAAGGGGATAAAGGGGAAAGGAGAAAAAATGAGTGAGAAATGTCAGAGAGGGAGACAGAACATGAGAGACTTCTAACTCTGGGAAACGAACTAGGGGTGGTGGAAGGGGAGGTGGGCGGGGGGTGGGAGTGACTGGGTGATGGGCACTGAGGGGGGCACTTGATGGGATGAGCACTGGGTGATATTATATATTTTGGCAAATTGAACACCAATAAAAAATAAATTTAAAAAAAAAAGAATTAACATGTGTTGCCCACAGCATTAGCTGTATCATAACAGTTGCTCAACATTTTACAAACAATGGATAGTAAAAAAGCATATTAAGATGTTTGTGTCTACAGAAGAAAAACACTTATTAATAAAAGTTTACTGATATTTTCCTTTATTTGACTTTGGTAGTAGGCTATTACAATAAGCCAGGTCACAGATAGTGATGACTTGGGAAGATTATGGCAGGGAAACAGTGGAGATGGTGAGAAGTAATCAGTATGATCTGAAGAGAAAGCAGATGTTACTTCCTGACAGAATGTACATGCAGCATGAGAGTAAAAGGTTCAAGGATGAGTCCAAGGTAATAGAGCTTTCCCTCAAGCACTCACAGATGTTACACTATTTAATAATAATTCTTGGGATGCCTGAGTGGCTCAGCAGTTGAGTGTCTGTCTTTAGCTTAGGGCGTGATCCTGGAGTCCTGGGATCAAGTCCCACATCGGGCTCCCTGCAGCATGGAGCCGGTTTCTCCCTCTGCCTATGTCTCTGTCTCTCTCTCTCTCTCTCTGTGCCTCTCATGAATAAATAAGTAAAATCTTTTAAAAAAAGAGAAAGGAAAATTTCCTGTTAAAAAATAATAATAATTCTTCTTAAGTTTCAAAATAAAACACCAACTACAGATTTTTGCTTTGAATCTTTATCTTCTCTGTATATTTCAACATATTTTCACGTGGTCCTTCACTCAGGTGCCAAAGAATATTAATCAATTCATTTTAAAAAAAGATTTTATTTATTTGAGATGGAAAGAACAAGAGAGAATAAGCATGAGTTGGGGGCAAGCAGGAGAAGGAGAAGCAGACTCCCCGTTGAGCAGAGAACTCATGTGGGGTTCGATCCCAGGACCTTGGGATCTTGACCTGAGCTGAAGGCAGAAGCTTAACCAAGTGAGCCACCCGGATAACCCAAATTCAGCCATTTTTAAAGATAACTACTATTCTTCAACAAATATACAAAGAGTTATTCATAATTCCCAACCAAAAAAGATATCATTTTAGGTAACAAACTACTTGCAAAGTTCTTCCTTTGGACTGATAATCTATTCAAATAAGTAAAGAACAGGAGAATGTTGATCTGTTTCTCTGAATGACACCAAAAAATCATGGTGGCTTACAGTTTTATTAGATTCATCATTTTGGTAGTAACATCTCATGCAGAATTGAGATTTACAGGCAAATTTACACATACAAGGGCTTCTCTGAATATCTTAATTGTTAGGATTTTTGAAACAAACTTAGAAAATGAAGATAAACAAGCCCAGAAAAATGTAGTAACCTCACTGGGATGATTCAACAAGAAAACTGGAGATAGTGCCATATGGTAGAGCTGCTACAGAGTATTCTCTTGAGGCGGGTGCTCTGCCAAAATCCTAATGCACCAAAATAACCAATTCTGAATCCATAAAGTACAGAAGGGTTGCCATATAGTGTTATATCCAACTGTCATGAAGTTTGAATGATTACCTGTATGCATATAGTCTAAAAACAATACTATCATCAATGTCATTACCTCTTTCCATACTAGTAACCTATTCTTACCTCGCTAGAGTGTCTTAGCTGATTGGGAAGTTCCAACACAGGATCAGTACATAGTGATGGAATCCACCCCTATGCTAGAATAAAAACTCAGGTCTAGAGAGGAATAAGGAGAGAGACTGGATGATGGGCTTTAGAACTAGACTAGGAACTGACACTACTCTGCTACTTTCAGCCTATGTAGATATCCTTCCTTATCCCATGGGCCTCAATTTCCTCATCCATAAAGCAGAAAATATAAAATTTATTTATGCCTTGGATCATACTGCTATTTTCCAGTAAGTGGCTAAGAACACATAAAAGAAACAACAATACCTCGCATCAATATAGCACTTGGCAATTTTCTAAAAATTTCACGTACTTTATCATAGTAACCTTGTGAGAGATGGATGGAAATGTCAAGTGCATTTCCAAGTACACTGGACAGAGAGACTCTGCCTTGGAATCAGACAGACCTGACTTGGGATTCTGGTATACAACTTATTAGCAACGTATCCTCAGGAAAGGTTATCTTAACTTCATTTATTACCTTACCTAAAAAATAGGATCAATAGCACCTACCTAAAAGAGTAATTCTGGATTAAAAAATCCAAAAAAATCTGGGTCCATCTCCCAGAAGAACACCTCCAAGCAGTGCACATTTTACCGATGTGAAAATTGAGACTAAGTGATGATAAATAAATTGTAAAGCTCAAACTTAGCAAATCCTAGAGCCAGTCTAGAACTAGAACCATGAGAAGAACTGGCATGGTGAGGTCAGGAGTGAAGTAGAATGAGTTAATCTATATAGCTTTCAATTTTACTGGATAAAACATTTCCTAAAGGAGCCTAAAACAACCCAATGCATTTAACAGCTAAAGGGAATTTGTCCTCATATATTTCTTTTATTTCTTCTGCTTACTTTTCAATGACTCAAAAAATAATTTCCTTTCTTTGGCCAGACACCTATTATTTACTATGCTACCTCAATCTTATGTGCAGGAAAAAACTTATATTCTGTTATGTACATCTGATATTAATATACTCATGAAATTGCCACTTATATGCCATATACAAAGTAAGAACACTTAATTAGGAGGCAAGATTGTTCTTCTGGCTTTGGCTTTCCCATTTGGGCCCTTTCACCTTGGGCGAGTCTCATCATCTTTGAAACTCTTTCACTTAATCTGTAAAATTGTGTAGGTAGACTTTATCATCTCATCCCTTACAGAACTAGATTCAATCACAGGTGAAAAAACATCTTTCCCAAGAGCTTTAACGAAGTTAAAGAGAAATGCATATACAGGATGATGTGATCATTGCTGCCCCTCTCAGACCTCACCCTATGAAAAGGACAGTTGGTATGGAATTAAGAAAAACACTTAAGTGGGATATGACAGTGAAAAAGTAGAATACACAATCTTGGAAGACTGGGGGAGGGGACGTCTCTGAAATTACACAGAATAATGTAAGCCACCATTTGATAAGATTTTACCAGTGCAACTGCTTCTGTATTGTAGCAATAGCTAGGACCAAATAAACTCACAATGCCTTCCAGTCTAATTCTTTCTGATTCGATCACTATCACAAAACATTTACTCCTGGATATCTAGATGTATCTACTTTTCAAATTTCCTATCTCCTTCCAACATCCAGCATCACTCACAAATCTCCACTTTCTTTGACAACTTGCCCACTGTCCCTTTTCAAGTACCATACCCCGCTGAGATTTCATGATCTCATGCATTTGAGGTTCAGTTCTGCTATTTCAAAACAGCAAATGTAACTATCTCTTGTTTTGTAAGGAAATATAGTCCCCACTGTGCACAAGTAAATATAACTCTAGAAAAGGCCATGGGTGATTTGGTATTTCAGCTGCACCTGTCTGTGACTTAACTTGGTTTCTGTTTACTTGTTGGCAGACTGTTGTCCACATGTGGATGCTGTAAGAAAAAAAAAAACATGACTATGAAATTGGCAAAGGCATAATTTAGTGTATTGAAAAGGTAGTAAATAGCGTCAGATTATTCAGCCAAAATGACTAATGACTAATCAATACAATAGGAAATAATCTTCAAAATTCCTAAAGTTAAAAATTGAAACTATAGCAGATGGATGAAAAAAGTTTAAACTCCTACTCAATTATCAATAGGAGAAGGAGACAAGTGATAAAGGTGGAGAAAAGAAAATATAATGAAGTAGGAAGTAAGAATTCCATATTTAATATCCTTTCACTTAATTCTTCCTTACAAAAATCCTAATTCACTCTCAACCTGTATATTAACATCAGTTCCACAGAGTTCAAAATATAAAGCTGAGAAATAGCAGGAAAAAATTATTTCCACAGTAAGATTCACAAAATATATCTATTAATACTCCTCTAACAAAACCAAAAATCTTTAAAATAAGACCTAACTGTAACAGAACATTGCATTCCTATTTATTTGCTCCCATCCCAGGAGGGGGGACTGTACCAAGTTGTGATCTAGCCCAGAGTGGTGTGTGTGAGAGGTGTGTACTGTATCAGGCTTGACCAAGTGACTTGTATTGACACATGAAATGTGACTGGAAGCAAGGTGAATCATGTCCAAGAGAATGCTTTAAGAGTCGTCATGTTTGGGTGACTGTTCTTTCCCTTCTGCCAGAAAAATGCATGTCTCTGATAAGTGTTGTTCCTTTACACATCAAGTGGAACCAAATGCTGGGAAGAGTCACAGCCTCCTGTACCCCACACTTGCATGGACAAGAGCTAAATCTTTGTTGCAATAAACCACTAAGACTTTAAGGTTATTTGTTTAAGCAGTCTTCTTGGCAAAAGTTGGCTGATACAATGACTTAAGCAAAGTAATACTTTTAAAATTATTTTCTTGGTAAGAACTAAACATCTTGAAATCAAGGAAATTCACGTGAAGCAGAAAAATGACAGGTGTATTTAAAAGAGTGAACTGTGCAAAATAAGTTAATTTCATATTTACAGCACATTCATCAGGTCCTATTAAAAAATGAAGTTTCAAACAAATGTAAATGTTTCTTCTCTTTCTTTTTTAAAAAGATTTATTTATTTGAGAGAGAGAGAAAAAAAATTGGAGGGGAAGAGGGAGATCAAGAAGGAGAGAAGGAGATTCCCTGCTGAGTGTGGAGTCCTACTCAGGGCTCAATCTCAGGATCCATGAGATCATGACCTGAGCTGAAATCAGGAGTCAGATGCTTAACCAACTGAGCCACTTAGGTGCCACTAAAATGGTCTCTGATGGTTTCTAATCACAGCTAATAATCAGCCACACAGCAAGGAAACAATTTAATAGAATTCCTAGGAATGAGATACTATATTAGACAAAAAACTAAGTCCATAACTAAAAAACAACAATCACAAATCACTAACATATATGCTATCTTTTTCTGATGGGCTCAGGCAAAGATAGTAATCTTTAAAGCATCTTACAAAAAAAAATCTGACATCATGGAAAAAAAAGTCAACAAAAAAGACAAGAAGAATAAAAAGAAAATTTTGTTACACAGAAAACATGTGATGTGATCCTGGGAAACAGGTACTCTTCACAGGAAAAAAAAAAGTATACTTCAGCTATTTTACTTAGATAAATTATCAATCTTGAGAGGCCGAGAAACTTTAGAATAAGATTATGTCACAGAGAACAGAGTGGCTATTTTATAGACAAGCAATTAGAGAGCATATTGTGTTCCCAGAGCATATTTGCTCTATTTTACATCGGAAGCTTTTTTAACTGGCCTCCACTTAACTCATTCCCAGATTTACCTGACACTGCATCAAATCAGCCGAATGATGTCCAAAGCAAAGTCTTCTCAGTTAGCAGCCTGCGCTCTGCTTTACTGGCACACCTCTGTCCTCATCCCTTGACTAGCATGCTTGTGTCGCAAGAGTCCATTGTGTGTGTTCCCATATATGTTTATGTCATTTGTACTAGTTATTTTAATTGATAACTTAACCAAATATTACATAAACCAAAGATATATGAGTATGAAAAAATTCAATTGTTTCTAAGAAAATCAGCTGTATATTTTTAAAAAGACTCAAAGGTAAATCTATAAAAAAAAATTGACAAGTTACAGAAGGCAAAGCAATTATAAAAGACGGGGGAAAATCATAAATCTGGAAGGAGTTTGCACTCCAGTTGCTTTACAAGAAAGAGGCTTTACTCATATTACTTTAAAAATAGCAAAACTGAATACTATAAGGAGTAGTTATAAAAAAATATATGGTTGCAAACTCTAGTGAGAAAACCTATGGTCAGAATCAAGAAGTCTTAGGTCATAAATTTTAAAAATTAAAGAATGAAACTATACTTATAAAACTTAAATTAATTAAATGGTTGAAATATCAATTCTATTTTCCCTGCTAGCACAAACTTTCTCTATTACCTGACCAAGTACTGGTCCATATCACATCAGAAAAGAGAATTTCAACCAAATTATTATATAACCAAATTTGAGCAACAGATTCCCCAAACATGCCTCCCTAACCAACTATGCTATCCCTATCAAAGTATTTACCACCCTGATCTATATTTATTTAGATGCATCCCCCAACTGGGCTGTAAACTCCATGGGGGAAGGAATTGTATCCTCAAATTACATATAAATTATCATTCCCCAAATATACATTATTCTAAATGGCATGAGACTTCACTAAACACAGACTTCTCCTTCCCCTTGCCTCCTCCCTTCCCCAAAGATTGCTTGCTCCCAGAGGGCAGGCACTACATCATATTCATCTATGTAGAAATCTCAGTACCTGACTCAACACCTTGCTAATTGAGGGCCAGACACAAAGAACCCAATGAACTAAAAACTAAGAAAAATAACTGGCATTTTCTTTTAAATTAATACGATGATAAAGGCAAGAATGTCATTCAGGAAAGTGGAACTTGCTAGAAAAAGGATTGAGGAATCAAGTTCCCATTCCCAACAAATTCTTAAGAATTCAAAAGTTAGCCAATAATTGAGAGTATTTTAACCAACTGGAAATAAGAGGACAGATTAGATAAGCAGATGTGCTTCCTGGAAAGAGAACCAGAATCAGGCCAAGCACACTCCACTCACATACCAAAAGTCAATTCAAAAACCTATGAGAGAAACTGAATGTTCATTCAATGCATTTATTGTAGCACATCATGTGCACCATCCTGCAGGACCCCCCCATCCCCCACCACTCACAAGAAAGTCAATACCAGTTTCTGCTCTGCAGGACTTGACATGCTTTTGGTGGAAACAGAATAGGAACTGGTTAAATTACCATAAAAAGTAAAAGGGACCAAAACAATTACATGGAGAGCAGCAGCTATGGAATTCTTAGAGGCAGTTTCACAATACTGTTTGAGATTCACTCTGAACCTTGAAAACTAGGTAAGTTTGGGACAAGACAAGATTGAGAGGGAGTGGGTTTATTAAAATAGGGTAAACAATGTCAGCAAAGTCACAGTATTACAAAGCGTAGCTTAGATTATGGTAAGCAACAAACCTAGCTAGAACACTGGGTATTGCAGAAAAGTTGTAGAAAAGGAGACTGAAAGAGCAGCTTTGATGTGTGGAGTGACTGAAAAGTCAAGCACAGATTAAATATGCCCTGCCTTTGGCTCAGCTCATGATCCTGGAGTCCGGGGATCCAGCCCTGCATCAGGTTCTTTGCTCAGTAGGGAGCTTGCTTCTCCCTCGGCCTTTACCTTCCTTCATGTTCTCTCTCTCTCTCTTGCTGTTTCTAATAAATAAATAAAATCTTTAAAAAAAAATCTAAATGTGCCTTGTCAATTGCAGCATTTGAAGAAAATTATAAGGCAACCACCTCACCCTAATGAAATAGAAAAAAAGAAAAAAAAGTAGAAATCTATAATAAATTTTGTTCATTTGATCAATATGATGGTATATTTTATGTATCAACTTGACTGAATCATAGGGTGTCAGATATCTGGTCAAACATTATTCTGAGTGTATCCATGAGAATATATTCAAATAAGATTAACATGTGAATTCATTGACTGACTATAGGAACTTGCTAGCCACAACATGGGTGGGCCTCATCCAATCAGCTGAAGGCCTGAACAGAACAAAAGACTAACCCTCCCCTGAGAATTCCTCCTGCCTGACTGCCTCCAAACTGGGACATTAGCTTTCTTCTGCCTTTGGACCTAAGTTGAAACACTGGTTGTGTCTCGAGCTTGAGAGTCTTTGGACCTGAGCTATACCCTCAGTTCTCCTGGTTCTTAGGCCTTCAGACTCAAACTAGTAAAGCATCAGCTCCCTTTGGTCTCCAGCTTGCTGGCTCACCCTGCGGATCTCAGAACTTGTCAGCCTCCATAATCACGTGTGCCAATTCTTACACTGAGTCTTTACATACATACATACACATATATATACACATCCTATTGATTCTGCTTTTCTGGAGAGCCCAGACTAATACAATCAAACTTGAAATTTCAGATGTCTGTTATATTGCTACAATAGAATCTATCTGATAAAAAACTAAAGGACACTTGATATACCTTCTAGTCAATGAAAACATGTTAACCTTGACAAAAATGTAACATTAAATAACCTTCAGATAATTTCAGAGCAATAATCACTCAATATCAACAGTTTTTAATTTTACTTCTTTTTATTTTAATGAAGAAAGAAATACTTCTTATGTAGATAAATAATTCATTTGAGAAAAAAAAATGAGCCTGTATGTGCAAGAGTAATGCTAGGACTAAGTATAACACAGTAAAATAAAGTAGGCACAGTACCCAACCTCAAAGAGCTTACAGACTAGGGGTAAGCCATTAATCAACCACCATATAAATAGAAAATAACCTGATGAATTCAAGGACAATGATGAACATGTTACTACTAGAGTATATAATGGAGAGAGCTAATCTCATCTGGAGTTCAAGGATGGTTTCTTGGCCATGTGATGACTGAACAGAGGAATCTAGCAAAGGAAAAAGAGAAAATGCAAATGTAGAGCAAGTGGAAGGAACTCAGACATTTAATAGCTGGGTAAAAAAGAGTATAGGCTAAAACAAAAAGAACAAAAATGAGTGGCTAAGAGATGGTTTCAGTGAAGTCAAAGGAAGAGAGTGCTTCAAGAGGGAGGTATCTGTCAACTGTCAACAACCCCTAATGCCACTGAGCAGATCTAGCAGAAGGAGGTCCAAAAAGCCTACAGTCCTGTAGTGACACAAAGAGCATGGTGGCCAGGGAGAGAGTCACTAGAAGGCTCAGGGCAGAAGCCAGGTCAGTGTGGGCAGAGGAGCACATTGGAGGTGAGAAAACTGGAGACCCTGCATATTCAAGGAAAGAGGGGATCCCTGACGAAAGGGGATGTAGAATCAAGAGGGAACAATTTTGAAAAGAAAAAATCTGAATGTTTAATATCAATGACAATGATAATCAGTGTCAGAGGGTGAATATCAAGTGAAGAGAGGGGATGCTCTACATCATAAGTGTTCATCACTTATGTTCATCAGAAGGAGGTACACAAGCTTGATCTTTAGAAAGAGGAGGGGACAGACACTTCTGCTGGGAGGAAGGAAAGAGAACGAGTGCACCTATAACTGAGTGTGAGTGTGCGGTGTCAGTGTTATTTACATTACCTTTTTAGTTGTTTATTGACATTTTAGGGTTAAAATTATGATAGGGTTTCCTATGGGATTTAGATGATCTCAACAGAATTAAAAATCATATGTGTTGGGGATCCCTGGGTGGTTCGGCGGTTTAGCGCCACCTTCAGCCCAGGGCCTGTTCCTGGAGACCCGGGATCGAGTCCCACATTGGGCTCCCCTTGAGGAGCCCGCTTCTCCCTCTGCCTGTGACTCTCGTGAATAAATAAATAAAACCTAAAAAAAAAAAAAAAAAAAAAAAGAACCTAACCTACTTCCTCCTGTTACAGTTTAAAAAAAAGAAAAAAAAATCATATGTGTTATTGGATGGCAAGGTACAAAGTATTTCAAGGGATTATTAAATATCACTTTTGTATACAATATGGCATTGTTCCTACCATGAATTGAAACAAAGCAAAATATATTTATAAAAGTTTAATACAAGCATATAAATATCCAATAATATGCATTTAAATTTAATAAAGAAAAAAAAATGAAGAAAGATCAGGAAAGCTATTTACAAGCACACTACATTCCAAAGTCTACAAATGGGCACATGGAATTAAGTCACATAAGGAAAGTTCTCAAAAGCCTACTTGGTTTACATGTTATTGCTAGAGGAAGAGTCAGGTAAACTCTCAGCAAGAATGACCATACTCCTTTTTGTTCCTTTTTCCTTTCTGAAAAACAAAAAGAATAGGAAGGAAGGAAGGAAGGAAGGAAGGAAGGAAGGAAGGAAGGAAGGAAGGAAGGAAGGAAGGAAGGAAGGGAGGAAAGAGGAAGGAAGGAAGGAAGGAAGGAAGGAAGGAAGGAAGGAAGGAAGGAAGGAAAGAAAGGGAAAGAAAGAAGGAAAACAAACTAATAGAACAGACAGACATGTAAACCGCCATTAACTGTGCACAGCCATACATCAAAGGACTTGGTTCACCAAAGGGAAAGAAATAAGGAAATGTTGTTTAATCTCTGCCCACTGAGATGAATTAAATAAAACGTCCATTAAATACCAACTTAAGAAATAATAGACACATCAGTCAATTGATTATGCATTTAATTAAGTATAATAGTGTATATAGTTTTGACATAAGTCAGCCACGATAATAATATATTTAATTACTTTTTAGACTCTTGTTAAACAAACTCCAAAAAAGGGAAGGCCACATTTTAGAACTCTTCTATTAAACTCTCTACCCTCTTGATGCAATAAAGCACCACAGACAGTGGCCTACAACTCAGTAACTCATCTTCCTTTTTCCTTTCTCCAAGCAGTCTTTTTGAATCATGTGAGATTTCCAAAGAGGGCTAAGACACAATTAGGGATGACTAAAGCTCTAGGAAACATTTTTCCTAAGGTTCTAAGAAACATTTTTCTTAAGGTTCTGTGAGCTTGTTTCTCAAATTCTCATAATTTAATATACTTAGCTGAATATATCTTTATTGTGCAGGTTACATTAACTGAATTATATAAATTATAAATGTAAATCATATAAAAATAAATTATAAGACAAACTTTAAACCTTCTTTTGAATATTTTATTAATTCAGTGATGGAATGCAGAACTTCACAATTTATTTTGTATGGCTAAGTAGTGGCTGCATCTTTTATGAGAATCCACTCATGTTACTACATGGAATACATTTTTCTTTGAATAAAAATTTCCCTAGAAACCCAACTTTCCTTCATAAAGAACTAAATCTAGCTAATTCAAGTGTTTTATGTTATGTGCATTAAATTAACTTCACTTTGCAGTTTGTTTATTGAATATTTTAATACCAATCATTAAAAAATAATCTAAAACTCATCAAAAAATGTATCTCTAATTAAGAAAAAACAAAAACAAAGTCATTTTCTTCTTTCTGTTCAAACACAAAGAAATTCTGTCTGGAAACGAGTAGTATGCTTAATTTAGTTGTCTAAATATTAGATTTAACACTTAAAAGTATATATATTATTTTAATTTCCTCTTCTGATAAGTGAGGTATTCATGTTATTTGCTTTACTGAATCTAACACAAATGCCTCCTCTTTTCATCATATTTTTTAGCAACAAAAGATTTTAAACCTTCTCCTTTTTAGTTTTTACCATATCTCTTCTTAAACCTTGTAACAATAAAGCACAGTCTCAGTGTATTTAATGCAATGTTGATTAATTTTTAAATACTAATCTTTCATTATTACATTTGTTAAATGTAATTTAAAAGAACCTCGCAGCAAATACCATCATTGCTTAGTCATTTCACCGTTCTATATCCAGGTTTCTGAGTAGTCCAGACAGGACTGCCAGGTTCTTAGTCAATGGGGTATCTTAATCGAAGGCTCTGATTATCTGTGGTAATAACTGTAAAAAGATCTACGATCTAACAACAAGATGCTGTTGGCCACACAGTTTTCTGGCTCAGAGATAAGATACTTACACAGTAGACCAAAATGTGTACACACATACCAGGACATACTCAGCAATCCCAAGGTAAAAATGTAACACTTTGCCAGACCAAATACTTCCATGCACATGAACAGCAGACCAGAGTTCAAGTGGAAGCATTTGCTTTCTGTGATTTCCAAGGAAAGAGACATAAGCTTTCTTCCGAATTGAAAAGGCACACTGGACTAGGTGTACTGCATCAGGAGAGAAACGAAAGGGAACGGAGGAGGCCAGGTCACCCAGCATTCACTGAGCCCCGACTGCCAGGGTGGGCAGTGGGAAAATAAGCAGTTGTTCTATGCTCCTCAGTTCAGTTCTTGAGGAACTCAGTTCAGTGACAAAAACACATATATAAGTAAATCATTTCTCTAAGTGAGCCCATGGATATATTACTCAGTCTAGATTTCTATTCTAGAGGTATTGGGAAAATCTTAAACAATTTTGTTTCAAATTCACTTAAAATGTTAAATTAGAAATTAAATATTAAAAAAAGAAATTAAATAGAATTTAATTTTAAATCAGTAATAATAATAAATTTAAATATAAAATCGAACTCAGCACTTTTTCTCCCAGAATTTCGCAGAATTCCTACTTTAAATTCTATTTCATACTTTCAGTATCACCAATCCTGTCAACAAAGGCCACAGCTCAGTTAGGAAACAAACACTCTAGCTTCTCTTTGGTTGATGCCACAGCAGTAGACTTTACCGGCTTAAAAATTATGAAAGCATAGGCTCGCTTTAAATGATTTCTAAAGACCCTACCTACTAACATCCAGCATTCCCCATTTGGAAAGGTAGCTTACAGCAGGCACAACATTGACTAAGAAACAATCGGCCTGCACAAAACCTGCTTCTCTTAAAAAGCTGAAAGTGGTTTAGCATAATAATGATCTTAAACCTATCTCTAAGGTTGCCAAACCACCATATCTAATAAAGGTCTCTGCACAGCACAAGATATCTTTCCTACAGGACATTTCTTAACATTTATAAAGTCCTAGTAACTTTTCCAAAGAGAAGACAGGCCACCCAGCCATAGCCAGTACGATGGCCCCTGTAAACAATATTCAAGTGGCCTAAGCAAACACATGCTTCCCTGTGCATCCAACAACTGAGGAGCCCAGGAGCAGGGCACAGGCTGCTGCTGTCATAACTGGGAGCAGGCCCGTTAAGACTGTCATCCACATAGCATGTTGTTCCTTGACTGGTGATTATTTACTAAAATGTCTTTGCCATGCTTGGAATTTATACTAGCTACCTTGCGATGTTAGAGAAATAAAACAGAGTTTGCTCTGTTTTATATAGAAACAAAGCTACAGAGACAAAAACTATACACATGGCAGAGTTGTGATAAAAATACTTGCTAACTTACATTGGCACACATAGGGGCCAGGTGTTTTGCTTATGTTATCTTATTTAATCTTCACAAAATCCAATGAGGTAGATATTATCATCATTAATTCACACAAAAAAAGGAAAAGTTCCAAGATTATTTTTACCACTATGGAAACAGTGACTAGATTATCTTTTGAACTATAACATATCCAGTGTTCAGTACAGGCTCTGGCCCACAGCAGATGCTCGAGAGCTATCAGTTGAATGAATGCATCAAGTGAAGTGTTCAGCCAACAAGGGTCAGGGCCAGAAATTGGGCATTTAAATTGCCTTTCTTAACAGAATCCAAACTGGGCTCAGTTATGCATTCTTTCTACTTCTATATCATGTGTTTGTTTTGTCCACTGATTCTAACCTTTCCTCATCCTTCTACAAAGCAAATTTCCCTCACCAAAGGGAAAAAGAGGCTAAAACACATATTGCCTAAGCATGACTTTTGGATAAAAGAAGGTGCAATGCTTTTGAATGAATTCAGGATGTTTTGAGAACTTAAAAAAAATCAAGGAACATAAGTTCTAAATAACTCTAAAATATGTATATTCTTAAATGAAACTGTTTTGCAAATGTACAGTAGTTTCAAAAATATCTAAATAGTAAATTCAGAAGCATGGAAGGCTTTTAAAATCTGTGTTTGCTCTTTTGCAAATTAACTCTAAGGTGTTAGAGCACAGAGGTTTACATGGTGGACAGGGAAGACAAAGCACCTGGCCTCAGTTCCTATCCAGCTACTCAATGGCCCTGTGGCTCAGGCAAGTTACTTAGACTCTGGATCAGCAACCTCACCTGACAAAGGAGGGGACGATTCTAGCGCCTTCCTCACATATTCATGGTACATATTAAGGTTATAATACACATGACCACTTACTGGCACATAGTACATATTCTGTGTTAGCTGTCATCACCATCATCATTATTAAGGATTAACTGATGTATTTCAAGGTTATCACTTATACAGTTTAAGGATATTTCTATAAATATTCATTTGACTTGCTGATAAACTACAATTGAATTAAAAAATATATTATTTATAAGTAATATAATAATTCTACTTCCCAGAGGAATATGTAGCCATAGTAGGGCTAGTACTTAAAATTTCATAGGACCAACTGCTTGTAATTGAACTTATTTTAAACTTTTACCTAATGAAAGACAAATATGTACTTTCCTATAAGATAATCCATTAAAAGATCTGGAAGTTATTTAACTGATATTATTATGGTATTACTAAAGAAATCTTTAGACAGCTCCTCCTTAATATTCTGTAACAGAGTCTAGAAAATATTATAAAAAAACATTTATATAAATCTGATACAAAAAAACAGAAAAGAAACTGATTTAGAGAAAACTATAATTTTTGATATAAATGAAAAATCCATTTGATAATTTTTTTTTTTTTTTTTTTTTTTTTTTGGTTGCTAGGTTGGTGCCCCTGTGATCTGAATGCTGCATCAAAATCATTTAATATGATCGTGGATCTCGGTGTCTGGATGACAATGGAGAAAGTATTGTCTATGCTTCAAAAACATTTAAGTTGCTTCTCTCACAGGAAATCCACATTTGATCTCTCAGCTGTGCCATTTTGAAATATCATGTGTCACCAGAAGACTCCAGGATAAACTGCCTAAGACTATCCATCCTTGCACAAGGCAGAGAAAGGAGAGAAAATAATATGTAATAAAATAGCTCTCCTGGTAATGGGAAAACTAAACTGACATCAGAATTGGGACAAAGCTTCGTTGACATCACAAGTTTGGCTTAATACCTAGTACTCTCTCATCATATTCAGTCCGTCCCCACAACCTGACATCCCTCATGAGGTGTACCAAAAACCCAAATGTTTTTCCATATGCTCCTTTTTCTTATAACACCAAGCCACCTTTTCATTTATGTTGATAATATACTGCAAAAAAGTCCCAGGGAAGGGATGCCTGGAACTATGTCCTTAAGAACATGAGATGTAGCAATATATCTAAAATATTCCAAGAATTCAAAGTCTTGACTTTATATAACATAATTCTGTACTTAAATAATTTTCTATGAAAAGATCAGAAATTTTTAAAAGCCTGTAAAATACTGAGGAGGTGAAATATTCCCTCAAATATAACATTTTTTCCTTTGGTGTAACAAAATTAATACTTAATAAAAATCACCCATTTTTTTATGGGGCCTAAGAAATCTTTTGGTTCATTTTAAGCCACATCTTTCACACTCAGAATTTTCTGGTTCAGTTGGAAATACTTTTCAGAAGTCTGAACATACAGTTCAATTAATTGTTCTGAAATGTGTGCATGTGGGAAGAATTTTTTTGCTTATGAGACCCTTCAATAATTCATATATTTAAATCATCATCTCCAAAGCAAATTTTCCAAAATCAAATAAATTGCAAAACACAAGTAAACTAAGTCTCCAAAAAGGAGTTCCAATGCTCTGCCAAAACAGACTTCAAATTCTTAATCCCTTGTCCAAAAAAATTGGACCAACTATTGACGTTTTCCACCAAGCAAGCCACATAGCCACAAATGTTTCTCATTTACTCTACTCCTGGGACATACAGCTCAAATAAAAAATTTCCTGAATACCCCAAATTTCAGATACAATTTGGAATGTAAGTGATTCATAATGTTATGCAGGAAACATTATGATCTTCTCCTACCAACTCAATGTTTCTGGAATGCAACCCTCAGGAGATTATTCCGCTGAATCAGAAGGCTGACATCACTGTCAGCCTTGTGACCCAACTATAATGTCCTCTGCCCCCAGCTCAGATGTGATTCTGAACCCTGAACAGTCTGCTACTCCAGCTACCGTTCAAGTAAAAAAGACGTTCCACCAAGGGAGAGAACAAAGATCCATACTGTGTTCTGTGGCAAGTAACACAGAGTGTACTCAATTCCACTCTAAGGAAAAGCCAAAATAACGTTAAAAGGAATTAAAGACACTGTCATCACTTGTGCACCAAAAGACTCTCAGAGTGGCCTCTGAACAGATTCTAATTAATTTGAATATGAAACTTCACAGATCTTCTAGTTTATGAATCCTATTCCAATCCCACCCCCACTTCACCTCCTCTTAAATCAAACAATAATTTCTGAGAGTATCAAAGTTGCCAACAGTCATCTTCTGTAGATTCCTACTCTATTTCAAGGAAGGAAGGGCACCTGACATAGCAGAAGACAGGTACTACACTGAATGACCGAATGACCGGGAGAACTGTGTGAGTCTTCACAACACTGGCTACTGAACAAGAGAGACGTGCAGATGGTTCCCATATAAAGAAATACATAAATAGGGCCTCGAGGAGTGATGTGGGTAAAAAAAAGTAGAGATAACACCTACCGACATAGTATTCCATTACCTAAAGGGATCACTGCAAGCAAAATATATAGTTAAAGGGAACTCAAAGCTGAGCAGGCAATACCTTGGGAGTCTGGGCAAATGTAGAGTGTTATCGATGATACAGAAATAACCACCAATAGGAAGAAAGGTCACAAACAAAAGGCATCTGAGCAAAGGTTAGAGTTACTATTTAAGCATAAGGAGAAAAAAATGTAGTTTAAACAGAATAACATTCTCTAAAACACATAATAAAGAAAGAACACAAAACAGTGGGTTTGCCTAAAGTAAATTCCATGTGTCTACATGTAGGCTTTTTGATATCAGTAACATTCACAAGGAGACACTTGAACTGAGTTTGTAAATTAAAATTGTGAGGTCACGCTGGAGGTGCTGTAAGAGGACTGCATCAGGAAGCCATAAAAAATACAAAATGCTTAAAAAAAATTAATGTATACACATTTAAAAAGATCAGTTGAAATTTGTGGTTGGATCAACGTATGTCATGAATAACCTAAAAGTGGCTTTAGTATCTCCAGCTGCCAAAAAGATCCTATTTTCCAGCCCAATCTAGCCTTTTGGTAAGAGGCATCTCTCATTTATCTAGACAAAAAAAAAAAAAAAGATAGTAATTACATTGGTTATCCAATGCTTATCTGTATGGAAAACTTTTGTTAGCTAATAACATCAGGAAATGGAATATTCTAGATGACTATCCTTTCTGGTTACTTTAAAACCTAATTCTGGGGATCCCTGGGTGGCGCAGTGGTTTAGCGCCTGCCTTTGGCCCAGGGTGTGATCCTGGAGACGTGGGATCGAATCCCACGTCGGGCTCCCGGTGCATGGAGCCTGCTTCTCCCTCTGCCTATGTCTCTGCCCCTCTCTCTCTCTCTCTCTCTCTGTGACTATCATAAATAAATAAAAAAAATTAAAAAAAAAAAAAACCTAATTCTGTGAGTTTTGCCTCTTGTGACTGTGGGTTTTACACTCAGAATTGAGTGAAATCAGCATAACTCTCAGCAAATTATTAAACTTACAGAGTCTTCCTGATCAGAGTAAATGACATGATGTACAATGAAGCTTCTAGAACAATACACATGGTAAATTCTTTTTTTAAAAGATTATTTATTTATTTACTAGAGACAGAGAGAGAGAGGCAGAGGGAGAAGCAGACTCCATGCAGGGGGCCCGACATGGGACTTGATCCCAGGTCCCCAGGATCACGCCCTGGGTGGAAAGCAGCGCTAAATCGCTAAGCCACCGGGGCTCCCCACACATGGTAAATTCTTAAAGAAATATTACGTCCTTTTTTCTTTTCCTTCTCTCTCACTTCTGCCAACCATAGCTTTGCTTTTTCTTTTTGCAGCTTAGGTACCAGGAGCTGTGCTTTCACATGCAATCAACCAATTTCCCAATAAATTGCAATGTTTCTTTGTTCTGTTAACCATCTGATCAAGGAGTTTTAATTAGAGGACTCCTCTAAAAACTTTTTGCTTAACTTTTTCTCATCTTGGCTGAATTTCTGCTGAGGAATCACCTAAGTTCAACTCACAGTTTCTATCAGAGCCCAATGTAATGTGCAGTACTAGACTAGGATACAGGCATATGGAATTCAATAAAATACGATTCCTACTGAGGATGGTTAATTTTATGTATTAACTTGACTGGGCCACAGGATCACCAGATAGTTGTTCAAACATCATTCTGGGTGTTTCTGTGAGGGTGTTTTGGCATGAGATTAACTTTTAAATAGATGGACTTGACTAAAGCAAATTGTCCTCCAGTGTGGGTGAGCCTCATCCAATCAGTTGAAGACCTGAACAGAACAACAGGGGGATCCTCCTCCAAATAATAGGATTCTCCTGCTGGATGATCTTCAAACTAGAATATCTGCTCTTCCAGCCTAACAGTGTGTAAAGTGGGACACTGGTTCTTCTACGTCAGCCCGTAGTCTCTAGACTCAAAGTGGGACACTTGCTCTGCATATTCTGGACTTGGCCAGTCTCCATAACCATGTGAGCCAATTCCTTAGAATACATCTTTCGATAGATAGATATATAAATAGACAGAAAGGCAGATACATAGATCTTTTTGGTTCTATTTCTCTGGGAAACCCTGGCTAATACACTATCCTCAAGAAGCTCAAAATCTAGTCATGAGTATATACCCAAGTAAAATTTCTCCATCAAGCCTTTCCCAAATAATAACAAAGAATATTGTACTATGAGCCAAATAAACCATCAAATAAAGAAACTATCAATAAATGTTCACTGAATGAATCAAAAGTACTTGAAAACAAGATCTATCAAGGACAATATCAGACCATGTAATTCATTCCCTCAAGAATTCTCATAAAGAGAATGATCTGGTGTAAATTTACAACTAGATTTGACTCTTTTCTGCATATGCTGAATAGATGAGATTTCTCTGCTTTAGGAGTTAGTTACTGTTATTTGATACAGGTCATTGGGAATAAATTTAAAACAGGGAGTGCAGTTATAAATTATTTCATTCCTCTCACAGTACATAGTACAAATAAGAAGCAAATAAACTTACTTGGATGGCAGCCAAATTCTTCTGCTCCTGAGATGGTGCCTCATGAACAAAGCGAAGCCAGTTGGAGTGTCGTGGGTTGGTAGCATCCAAAATGTATAGAACTTCTCCCTTACTCCCACGAACCTGAAAAATAAAAAGCTCCTGAGTTTGTACATGAAGTTAGTATTAGTCATACTAAACCTATCAAGAGTAGGATATGATATTTTCTCATAAGGATACACATTTCTTATTGACAGGTGTTGAATAGATGCTGGATTAACATCCATTCTTCCCCTTAAACATACGTACAAATAGAACCTATTTTATTTGGCAGATGTCTAGATGACTCACAATCGCAAGCAACTCTCAGAAACATCCTGTGTTGATAGCTCTTTTCTGGTTAAAATTATTTGTTAGTAGGTATATTTTAATATACGTGTTGCAACTGCAATTACCCAGGGGACAACCATAATTGCAACCTGTCCCCTTTTTCCCACTGAAGAGGGTGATACTGCTTGGTTCCCAGTTGAGGGGGGTGGAGCTGGAGCAATCCTTTCAATTTCACTCTCCACCTGTTTCCTGAATCATTTCCATATGAGGAGAACTTGCTAATGAAACCAGTAGAATCTGACATCCACTGAGCCACATTTTCACATTTCTAACTAGTAGATAAATAAAATAGGTTCCATTTTGTCTTTTCATGGCCTGCTCATGGCTTGTTGAGGTCTGTGAGCCCTCTGTCTTTTGTTTCATGCCATAAGGCCTCCTGGTCAGAACCACTCAACATTCAGTTGGAGGAAGAGAGGTAACTGCCAAAGGAGTGGGTAGTCCATTGGACATTCTGGAATCCAAGTTGCTTCAAATCGAGCTTCTCCAAGGCCCCTGCACTGTAGGTTATCAGGCGGTGCTCAGTTTAATAATGCATATATCAATCTCCATCCAACTCACTATGTGTTTAAATTCCATTGGAATCCAGGGTAGAAGGAAAGGAGTGAGTGATTAGCACTTCAGATCTCTAATACCAAGTAACACAAATATAAGAATATAAATTCACCTTTGCAGACCTGGGGTGGGGATAAACAAATTCTAGATCTCCAAAACTTCATTTAATAAAATAAAGCACCGTCAGCCTAATAAGGTCTGAATTTTCCAATGATCCATTTGGACAATCATGCATTCACTGGACATAGTTCATTGAGTCCCTACCATGTGCCAGGTACAACTTAAGGCACTATGAATCTTTCAGTGAACAAGACAGCTGGAACTGGACATCGTTGCAGCACTTAAGAACAAACAAGCATAGGATATAACTTCAGGTAAAGGTAAGAGCTGTGAAGACAACTCAAGCAGAGTAGAAGGAGGCAGAGTGAGGGGAGCTGAGCAATCTCAGAAGAGATGATACAGCCTCTCTGACCTGAGAGGAGCTCTATAGAAGGCAGGCACCGGCCAGTGGCCAGTGAAGGGCTGGAGATAGAGTGCTCCTACCCAGAGAGAACAGCACATAGAAGGCAATTAGAAAGGCCCCGGGAGTGGCACAGAAGCAACCAAGAAAATGAGGGGCATGGACATCAAACAGACTGCACTGGTCCAGCCACATACTGATGTACAGACTAGGAAGCCATCTACAGAGGTCAAGTTACCTCCAAAAAACTGTTACATTGAAACATCTGCTACATGAGCTCCAAACACTGATATGTCAAGATTTTAGCATATATTGTCCAGAAAAAATACAGTTTGCCTGTTCTGTCTTCATACATTCACTGCCATGTTTCTCAAACAATTCCTGTTTTCTTAAACGCCAAAGGATCCTCAATAATCATTTTAAAATCTTGCTAACAAAATGCAAGACCTCACTGAGAAGCATAAATTTAATTTTTTATATTATAATTGCTAAAAGAAGAACTCAGGACTATAAACACCTACTATTTATATCTCATATGTTTAGGTGAGAAGCCATGGGAATTTGTAACTTCTCACTAGGAAAGCTCATACTGAGATCTCCTTTGGGAGGCACTTGAAAACTGTGCTATGTTGCTGCTTACCCCTCACTGCCCACTGGGTAACGTCAGAAGTGTCCAGAAACACTGCTGGGATAGATAGAAAAAACCCTCTATACCCCTCCTCAAAGAGGACATCAACTCACTTTTCTTTAAGGACAGTGAATAAATCATTAAATAAATCACGTTAGATAATTGGGTATAAAGTCTCCTTTCCCGGTTCCTCTGTAGCTACAGTAACAAAACTCTTTATCTTGACAAAGAGCTAAATTAAGCAGAACGAACAGCAATGCCATTAGATACTTGAAAGAAAAATTTTCTTAGAATCAGATTTTAAAATCTACAACTGTTCAGCAGAAGGGTGACTGAAGCAGTGGAAGGAACACCCTAAGGCAGGATCCCCAGTCTTTCAAGGGGAATGATGGAAGAGGAGCAGAGGCAAGGCTGGTGATAAATAAGCTACACATTAAAAGCCTGTGAAGACAATGGCCTTTGTAGTTTCCAAGACCTTGGGGTGAGCAGATCAAATGACAAGGTGTAGAGCATGCTCTCTCCCCTTCCACCCCTGCCCCAAGGTAACACCTAGACTCATTATAATGTATCTGCATAATGGGTACAACCCTCTATTCCCCCCCACCCCCCACCATGGAGAGGCTGCCAAACCTCAGAGGGTCAAACTCTCACTCCCAACCTGTGGGAGGAGTTTCCCAAATGACTGGAGGCAGCCTCCATTAAGAGACCACCTCACTGCAGATCACAGCTCCTCCGAGCCCAGAGAGGCCCAGTAATACCCAATCCCAGAACAACCTAGGGGCCAGTCCCACTTCTCAGAACCTGCCTGTTCTCCCACCTTGAGGTGTACTTTTTTTGCTTTAATGAACTGCTTTGCGTTTACTACATTCTTTCTGGCTATCTTTATTGGAGTGCAGATCCCCACATAAATCTTCTGGGGAATCCGAGGACTGAGACCTCCATTCACATAAACAGATGCTCTCATCCGTAACACCACTACTGTTGGAATCCACACAATCCAACTTATTTTATGTAGGGAAACACCAATGGCTCTGTCAGTGACATATCTCCGTTGGAGAGGATAGCACTACTTACAGAAACTACTTCTAAGTCATACATTTGTCGCCCAGTAGGAAGTACAATATATATCAGATGTGTCTGACATTTGGAATTCTTTCCTCAAACATGTGAAACATAACAAAGATTGCTCTGTGACTTATTAGAGTAAGCACACTCGACCAGGGGCATCGTTTGCTCTTTGTATATTTCAGCTTTTTCCCAGGCCCTTTGCCTCCAACTAGGTCTGATTATTCAGTATTAGTGACTTATTTTCGGTCCATTAGATGTATGGACTCTGGTTGTCTATAACCATCTCACACCACATCACAGCTTAGGGAGACAAGCACCACTTAATTTTATATTAAACTTCTGATGAAACCTGTCACTTTCAATACATCCAAATTTACATATCGATTCTCGATTACTTATATTCTCATAGCAACAAGGTCATAGACAGCAATGTATTATATAGTTGCTTACATATTCATAGCTGAGATACTTCTTTTGTCCATTAACAGAACCACTATTTATTTTATTCAAAACACCCTGAACCAAATGACTTCTGAGTTCCTCTCTGCAGGCTACCTGTTCCCTCCAACTCTGAAGTGCCTCGTTCCCCTTCCCAGTCTTCAACACTTCACTGAAGCTGTTAGATCATCTGCTCATGTGATGTGTATCTTCCCACCCTACCCACAGCATTCCCCTCATGAAATATCGAAAAGAGACATTCAAAGATAATCTAAGCCATCCTTACTCTCTCCAGACAAACCAAATAAAAACTCTCCAGACAGATGGCTACTATTAAAGTCTCCATTTATCTATTTTTAATGATACCAAACCCTGAGGTAATAAATTGAACATTTTTAAAGTCTAAGGAATAAGGAAGATATTCCTCTTAGTATCATGTTCCAGCATCTAACTAACCTTTGCAGCCAAAGTGTATTTTTTTTTTCCTGTCAAAACTGGTCTTCCAAATAGCATCATCTTTTATTTGAATTTTCATGAAGATGAAGTGTATTGGTTACTGTCCTACTGAGGATCATCTTCCACATGCCTGGGGGCCTGTAATGAAGTGAATGTTCTCATCTTGCAGTAAAAAACATCTAGATCCCAAACCCTGTTTGATTTGCACAGACCTCCCAAGCTAGTTACACAAAAAAAGGTTAGCTAAGTTGGGGAAGGAAAAGAAAAGAAACCCTCATATAAAAATGAAAACATTCACACTTCCATACAGTTGTTTTTAGTTCTATGAATTTGCCACTTTACATTAAATGAAAATTGTCATTGTGTAGGGATTTCGCAGATTCGACTCTGTTAAATACTACTGACATCACTTCTGAAGTGTTCAAGAAGACATGCTACTATGGACCTGTCCCTTTCTTCAGACCAAAGATTAGTAGTACTAAATATAAGTCACAGTTGATCTTGTCTTCCCACCAGTAAAGAACAGAGGAAATCACAAAAAAAGATTCAGCTCAATAAGAGAAAATCCTAACTTGCAAATAAAAGGAAAAAAAATGGCTATACATAACCAATATAAATTTTCTTTCTTTAAATTTAAACATTTTCTGTGTTAAATTGGGTCAACTATAGACAGAAGAGCTTATTTATTATTTGGATAATTTTCACAGGAAAAAATTCTACAGTGTTACTTACTCTATTATTCTCCTTTAATTATTCCGAATGTTGGAGGAATTTTTTACTCCCTATATAAAAGGACATCAGCAAAGCTAATCAGTCATGTTTGTCTCTGGACATGGCAAAACGTAATCAAGAGAATTTTATTTAACATATGGCAAAATTTAATGGCAGTGAAGTACAGTCAGTTCCAAAAAATATAGCAATAATATCCTGAATGAGAAGTTGCAGTATGTTGTATGATTTATTTATTAAATAAAATATATTTTCCCTTCTGTCTTTCAATAAGGCTTTTTAAAGAAGCTAGTTTTAAGCACTAATATTTAAGGTATGGATATCTTTGGAGTATCTGATGGCATCATATTTTTATATTAAATTACAGGCATTTTTTCCTTTGATTGTTTTTAACTGAAGTTAGGCCAGATGCCCTGCCTTCAGTGTCTAATTAAACAGATTTCAGGATATCTTTAGAAGCACAAAAAAAAAAAAAAAAAAAAAGTCTGCTCACGTAATCAATTCTGACAGCACACCGTTGTCAGATTTAAACCAAAGAGAGACACATTTTCAGAAATCAGCAAAGATCATCACTAGGAAAGTAGTGATTTACATTTTCTCAGCAAAGGGCACAAGGCTTTTTCTATTGATTTTTCAAAGGATTCTGTTAAAAATTCTTGCCTGCTTTGGGCTTATACACACACACGTATACACATATCACTGAGGCCTATCTGTTTATATCTTCCCTCTCCATATTATCTAATAACCCCGACCCATGGACTCCCCTATCTCCAGACGGAAAAGCCGATAGAAAACACAGATTTTTACAGATCACAGACTCTTTAACTGAACAGCATTCAGAATATAATACACAGGAAGTTAAATAACTTAAAAGGGTTGATGTGAAAAATTAAGTCAGTTTTTCATTACAAGTCATTAGTGCCCTAAATATGTGTAGCTGAAAGAACATCAGAAAAGTATTCTGGAGAAAATGCAGGACTAGGAATCAAAAAGTGAGCTATTTCCCAGGCTCTGACTATATCACTTCGAGTGAGTCATTCCCTCTCACCGAGCTGAGCCAGAGTCCTGACTCCAAAATGGGGATGACAGACTCTGCCCCATGACCTCACAGAGACTGTTTGAGCATCGGATGGGGGAAGATGCAGGATGGTACTGTATACCAATGGATATCTGTAATCACAAAGTATTAGGAATCGGAGGCTCACTAGTGGCCAACAGAGGCCTTAACACAAACACTGCTTTTTCAATGGCAGAGCTGGAAACATACGTACCATTTTTCTGCAATGCTAACTTCTTGTAAGAAACAAACATGAACAGGATCGTAAACACCACGATCCAAATTCAAACACAGAGGCAAGTACGTGGCTCAGTGGTTAAGCGGTTGTCTTTGGCTCAGGTTGTGATCCTGGAGTCCTAGGATCGAGTCCCACATCAGGATCCCCGCAGGGAGCTTGCTTCTCCCTCTGCCTGTGTCTCTCTGCCTTTCTCTCTGTGTCTTTCATGAATAAATAAATAAAATCCTTTAAAAAAAATATAACATCTATTCAAATAGCCTCTACCTGAACACCCGAAGAAAGAGCAGATGCCACTTTAAGGTAGTAGCAAACCCAGATACCATTTCAGCTGAATCGACACTCTACTTTCTGCCAAACTGACACATGCTGCTCTATGACCAACTGTCATCAATTCCAGCTCTGCCCTTTTTAGTAGTTTTCAATTCTCTTACACATATAGATCTTCGAATTTCTGAAAGCAAGAGTCTCTCCTTGTCTTTGTTTTGTCTTCTATAAGACAAGTAATGCTTTCCTTCTCTGATGTGATTTATGCTCTTTCGCTACCCTGGTTGTCCTCTACGGATGCACACCGGTCTGTTAGAGCTATCTTAACATAGGACATAATCCGGCATAGAAAGGGCCATACGATCTGTGATCTGGGCATTATGTCTACTGAAGCGACTTAAAATCACAAAGGCTTTTTAGGCTCCACACCTTAGATTTAGCTGAAGTTGCCTTTTAATTAACTAACCTGTATATATCAAACACATTTTCGAGATAGGGTCAGATGCCAAGGCAAGTTTAACTGAGGAACTTGGTCAAGTTTATATAGCTAAGTAAATCCTATCTATACTTAGATAGGATTTCAACTGACCACTCCGAAGTTGAAACTTTTGATTCAGTGATGGTCTCAATTAATATTTTATCCACTAAAAGCTCAGTTAATGTGTCTTTTTTAAAAACTGCCATTACCCTTATTTCCTTTTAAAGTTCAAAAATATTTTATGAGTGTAATGAGAGGCTTAATGTAAAACTTTTAAAGGTGTTCCTTTGTTGAGCCTTGCCTTGCCTTTCAAAGTATTTTGAAAATTGAGCTATTTTTTTAAAAGATGGAATAACTGACATAAACTGAAAGATACAGTCAAAAGCGCACCATCTTTTCCACGTTAAATTTCTGAAACAGACTTCACAGTGTAGTCATTGCTCCTTTCTATAGTTTTACAAATATGTTCAGGTATTCAGATTTCAGTGGCATTTCTGGATAGACAAGTTTTTTATTGCACAAAGAATAAAGTAGGGGCACCATGGTGGCTCAGTCCATTGAGTGTCCAACTCTTAATTTTGGCTCAGTTCAGGATCTCAGGGTTGTAAGATCCAGCCCACGTCAGCTCCAGGCAAGGAGCCTGGTGGGATTCTCACCCTCTGCCCTCTGCACCCTGCCCATCCAACTCTATAAATAAATAAATAAACAAACAAACAAACAAATAAATACAATCTTTAAAAAAAAAGTAAAGTAAATTCATGACATTAGCTTATTATAACCATTGTTTTAGGGCTTTTCTGTAAAGAATATGCAAGGGTTACTGTGTGAATACTGTGGCATCTATTTCGACTACTTTGTGACTTATTTACTTTTTGATTTTTTTCAGTATCATAAGGCAGATGATTTCTCTATAAGCGTCATTTCATTAACAAATTAGAAAACCATATTAATAAAGTCAAAGTCTTCTGACAGTTTGATAACATCCATCAGATCAGAAACAATTCACAAAACTTTAAATCTAGTTAGTTTTATGAGATTATAGTGTTGCCCAATTGTTTAATATAGATTTGAAACTCACACAGACTAAAGCCATGAAGTCAGCTTCTGGAAAACATTCCCTATGGCATATTGAAAGGGTATACAAAATGTGCCAAATAATAATAGACAAATTCAAGTAGTAAAATTCTAATTATCAGACATTTCATGAAATCATTGGAAATGGTTGAAAACAGTGATAATCTCTAAGATCCAGAGATCACAGTGTTGGTGGTATTTTTAAAATAAGATGCATTGTATCTGAAAACTTCTAGACAAAGGTTATGGAAACACTAAATAACAAAGGGAAGAGTGCAGTCCACAGGGAGAAAAAGTTTTAAAAATCTACTTTCCCTTTGACGCTGATCTTCTAACCCAAGTTCCACTACTATAGTCATCATGTTTTCAGATTTTTTCTAAAGTGAATGGTTTTCCTATAGGCTATTAAAACTAAATCTACTCAATCCATTTAAATTAATTGTATTCTCTTTATTCATGTCTTTAAAACATATATAACTTAATTCAGACCAAATGAGTTATCTTCATGTAAGAATGAACCCAAGATAACAAATGTTTCCCAATTACTAATGTTTATCCTTTCCCCTTCTCATAATTGTGTGATGAAGAATTCTAAAAAGTGACAACATTTATCAGTAAATATTTATTAAACAACGTTTCCTGTACATTTTTTTATTGGCTATTTTAAAATGTGCTACAAAAAGCTACAAATGAAATTCTAGAAGACAGTTCCTTTCCTCAACATCGTCAGTATTAATGAGGAAACAGAAAACAAATATTTGTTTAACTCACAAAATCAATATACTGATTATTACAAAGTGTGCATATATATATACACACACATATAAAAACACACACGATATATATATATATAAACTTCATTTAAAAACATTTAGTATACACGGGTGTAAAGTAAAACACAGTGCCAAGTTCCAAGAATGGACCGACATGAAATGTCAATGTCAGAGTAGAGCAGAGTATGTTACAAAAAGCTTCCAATCAGGAAGATGTGCAAAAAGAATAAACTTAGCAGGCATGAGACTATCAGGCTTAGAAAGTCTGCCTTTAAGACTGGCCCTTGGCTGGTACATGGGAACTCAGGTTCTCAGAGTGTCCGTAGCCCACCCCAGTGGACAAGGGTGGTTCACTGTGGCTAGACATTGTAAACAATTTAGTTTATGCTCAACATCTGCTTTCCTTCTGTAAATCTGGGATTCTGCTACACATGAGGCAGAAAATACCTACAATTCCCCAATAAAAACTTTGGGTACTACATTTCTAATGGAGTTCCTTATACAGAAATACGCATGTATGTGGCTGCATTTTCATTACTGAGAGAAGAATGCCCTCTGGGAGGGAGAGAACATAAGGAAATCCACACATGGGTTTCTCGACTCTGTTCGTGCCTTTTCTATCTAAGATTTGGCTATATTATCCTTACTAGGTCACTGCAATAAAATCTTAACCATGAGTAAAACTATATGCTGAATCCCCTGAATGCTTCCAGTGAATCTCCAAATGTGGGGGTAGTCTTGGAAACCCCCAGCACACAAGATACTCGAGTTCAGCCCAGGTGCTGATCGTATGGGATACAAATTTATCAACAGAAGAGGCGGAAGGTCATTTCAAAATCTATAGTTTCACCGCACACATATTTAACTTACACAAATTAAACTACATCTGTGCAACCAAAAGAAGTAAGAACTGAGGAAAAATACCAAAGAAAGAAAACAAATTTAAATAGTAAAGACCATTCCTTTTCAAGGCCCACAATCTTAATTATATGAGACTCTTACCTTAAGAGATAGTTTCAGAACCTGAGCCCTGCCTAAAATGTGACTGTACTATAGAAAAAAGTTATACCAATGACTGGTTCTGATGTGAATCAATAGGCTCTGGAAAGAAGTAATGGCTTTAAAAGTGAAAACAATGGGTAACTACAAAATAAGTACCTGGGTATAATCTTCTTTTGAAATCGATGTGAGGTACAGTCCAGTGAAAGTTAAAAATACTCCAAACCTATAAGCCTGAATGATTAGTCTCACTGATACTAACAGAAATTGAAAATCCAATGTCTACATGAAAGAAATAGTAAATAGTAAGAGATACACCTGGCATTCAACTTGGGAACTTTCACATAAAAAAAGGGGACCTAAAAAACAAATGTCCTTTCGGAATTGAAAAGTTAAGGAGAGAATGAAAGATGAATGGTAAGTGTTGATTTGGAAGTTTTGAACATTGGTACCTATTAGAGAAACAGAGTATAAAAGGAGAATATCTAACAGACTAACCCTCTAGAAGCTTTGAATCTAAAGCAGACAAAACCATACAGACAGGCATATTTCAGGTAATTACAGGAAGGAACATAAACACAAAATCTAAATGCTATATATGTTATATGCATCAAAGAGGAAAGTAGACAATTTTTCTCAAATCTTCCGTCCATACATCTAGTCTATTAGGTTGGTTGGCCAATGGTTTGCAACTCTCCATCTTCGAGTCATATAATGACACATGGGAAGATGGCAAAATATGACCCTCACATATAATTCATAGAAGGCCCTCAAACGTCACAGAACAGTCTCAGTAAGGGTAATTTGCAGCATACCACCTGAGTTAAGGAGTGTTCAGAAAAAAAGTCTTCAAGAAGCTGATCTCTACTTGCTCCTGAAACATTTAGGTCCCTCACTCAAAATTTCTAGCTAAAGGTCTTAGTTTCTATCATCCAAATATGAACAGAAGAACTGGCTCAAAAGAGGCCACACATCTATATTGTACTAAGATGCTTCTCTCTTACTATAGCTCATTTTTAGGCTGCCAAAAGTCTCATGCTGCCAGGAGGCAGATCACTGGAATTGGAATATCTCCCCCTTACAGACCAAGCTATGTCTGGCATCAGTAATTGCTCTGGCAACAAAAAGCCTGGAAAGGAATGCCATCCAAACCTTGGACACAAATATTTCAGTAGTGTGTATACTCTCTGATTAAAAAAAAAAAAAAAAAGCTGGGGCTTTTCCCTTGATCTGATTTTCTTGCAGTTGGTATTATATATCCAGGCCCAGGGAATCAATGGAACTAAGAACTCGCCCTGGAGGGGAGCCCTTGAAGGCCAGTCTTGCCCTGCCAGCTGGAACTCTTTGGTCCTCTACATGCCATCAGTCTCCTTCTTCTGGGAGGCATAACCAGAATGGTGGACTATACTCCCCAGGCATCAATTTAGACACCCCTCATCAAATGATCTCCTGGATTCCCATCTACTCTTAAACCCCAATCTCACTCAAACTAGATCTGCTTCTGGCTCAGACGCTCACATCTCCTGGCCAAAAGCATCCACCAGGACCACCACCTGATCCAGACTTCCCTAGTCTGCTCCACCCTCACCTTCACCAGAGCTTCCTAAACTTTTCGAATAGAATTTCTGTAATTGAGTATTTCTCCACATTGATGCAAAATCTGTCTTCAAATTCATTCTTCACACTGCCATCAGAGTTCTCTTTGTAATTCAACATCTCCTCATACCACTGCCTGTTAAAAAGCTGCCCATTGCCTGTCAAATGTCCAAACTCCTTAGCATGACATACAAGGCCTTCACATGCTAACTTGTCTCAGCTCAGGACACTCTACCCGCTTCCCAATGCACTGAGGTCTCAGTGTGAGCACCTAACAATTAATTTTTCTGATTGTAATGTAAATGCCTGACATTAAGATTTTATTGTCTCGGCTTCTATTTCAAAGACCTCCATCTTGAATGAAGACACTGACAGTCACATAGCTAGATAAAGAGCCTGGCTGCCCTACTCCTAAAGTTCTCTTTTTAGAGAGCTCTGGTTGACATAGATAACTGACATTGTGATCACTTGTTATTCTCTTCCCATACTTCTACCCACCCACTCTTATGTTTTAAATTCACCAGTAAGAGTGAACCCACAAAACCCTAGGCATCCCACCCTCAATCAACTCCAATAAAGGCAGAACCCCAGGTCCACACTCTTGCTCTCTCTCTCTCTCTCTCTATCCGTGACCTCACTGTGTGGCCCTGGGCAGGCCATGTACACTCCAGGGCCCATAATTAATAAACATTTTTTTCAAAGTTTCTAATGGTTGTTGCTGAGGTTCATCTTGAAATCGTAAGAACCATAAGGACCAGTCCAGTCACATTATTTGCAGTCGGGGAAATGTCTCTGGGGACTAGCCAAAAAGTAGCATGGACTCAATTTTCCTCTTAAAAAATTAAAAAAAAAAAATTAAAAAAAAAAGTTTCTATATTTCTCATTTCATCAGTTCCCCAAATCTTAAACCTTCAATTATGGGGTAGCATGGACCCCAGGCATTCCTCTGGGATACCTAGTACTACTATCCACAGGGTGAGACTGACCCAAAATACAGGCACACACTCACACACACCTGGCCCAGGCCATCTAAAAGCACATATCCCCTGTCCGGAGCAGGGGAATGGCAATCACACTTCCATCTGAGAAATGCTCATGTGAGTCAGAGTCCATAATGATGAAAGTCTCCCATTTAGATCAGAATCAAGTTACTTTTACTGAACATATGCTTTGTATTTAGCCAAATTCATTCTATGAAAACCGAAACATAAAAGGATCCTGCTTTAAAGAAAAAATAATAGTAGTAATAACAGCTAGCAGTTATTGAGTGTTTATTATGTGCCAGACACTTTGCTAATAAGCACCTTTACACATAATATATAATATATTCCTCAAAACAACCCCATGTGGTGGATGCTACATATTAACCACATTTAACAGATAAGGAAACTGAGACATTCAGAATAACTTATCCAAGGTTTCACAGCTAGTTAAGAATTGACGCTAGGGTTCAAACCAAGACAGAGCCCACCACATTATACTAACTCAATATCCTTACAACCTTGGTCCCAAGTTGCCAACTGGTAAGCAGAATTCTAAGAGTGACTCCTCAACCCTTGAGAATGCTCTCCAGTTTGAGTGTAGCTAGAATCTGTGAGTACAGTGAGACACTGCTCCTATGATTATGTTGTATCACAAAAGGGAGGATATACCCTTAGGAAGCCTAACTAATCACACAAGCTGCTCAAAACCAGGGAAATTTCTCTGCCTGGTAAACAGAGAAGTGAGAGAACCAGGAAGCATGAGAAGGATTTGACAGGAAGATTTTCCATTCCTGAGATGATAGGGCTACAAGGTGGCCTGATAGAGGATCCTAAAAGATCTGGGAACTACACACTGCTTCTGACCAGCAGTCAGCTGGGACAGTAATAGGACAAACACCTCAGGCCTATACCTCAAGGAACAGAATTCAGCCAGCAATCAGAATGGGCTTGGAAGCAAACTGATCATTGAAACCTTCAGATGAGAACCCAGCCTTGCTTCACCTTGATATGGCCTTGTAAGACCCTTAATTAAGCAGAGAACTCATTCAAATGTCTTACCTGCCAAACAGATTAAAGAAAAGGGTACTGTCTTAAGCATTAAGTTTGTGGTGATTTGTTACAGGCAAAACAGAAAACTAATACCCGACTCCTAGTACAAAGATCTGTATTAGTTTTCTACTGCTGCACCACAATTACCACAAACAGATAGCTTAAAACAATACTCATTTCTTATCCAATAGTTCTATAGGTCAGAAGTCTAGATGGGTGGGCCTAGATTCTCTGCTTAGAGTTTATGGGAAGACTGTGTAGCAATCTGATCATTCAGGTTGTCGGCCAAATTCCAGCTCCTTGAAGCTGTCAGACCAAGGGAGATCCTCACTGTCTTGCTTCTTTTACTTTAGATGAGATGATAAATGGTGACTGACAATCTACATAATATTAGTTACATAAAAATAATGCAAATGCCTTTAAGCATAATATAAACATGTTTAATGTAAAGGATTCAGTCTTAAATGAAGGAAAGAAGAAAAACAATAGAGGAAGGTCCTACTACATATATATTATTTATAAATGTTAATGCTAACTCTTGGGTTACAGAGATAATCAGTTCCTCTTTAAAAATTTAAAAAAAAAAAAAAAAAAAAACCTTTCTACATTTCCCATTTCATCAGTTCCCCAAATCTTAAACCTTCAATTACGGGTTTGTTTTTTTTTATATTTATTATACAGCTCCAGTATACTTTCATTAATATAACAGATATATCAAACTTACATCAAGAATTTAACACATAAGGAAACCACTGACCATAAATATTTTTCTATTACTTTTCCACCTTGTAAAGGCACAATAAACCATTAAAAAATACAGATGTAGAACACAATAAAGAGAAGAAGTCGGGGGAAACTGATGCTCTAAAAGTACTACGTAATATTGGTTTGAGTTTATAAAAGTGTGCTTACAAATCTAGGGCTTTTCTTTGAGGGCATGTTTTTAAGTTTGCAACAAACTACCTTTAAAGATAAGTCACCTAAAATTACAAAGTGACAAAAACACCTTCTTTGTCCAGAAATATCTCACTTCACTGGCAGCTGTTAACACAAAAGTGAGAAAAACTTGTTCTATACATACACAAAAACTCTAACCATCAGCTCACTAGACCCATGACTTCACCTTCCAAATACGTTTCCTGGGTGAAACAGACAGTATCGGGATGTCGGAAGTAATGAACTCCTACAAGACAGAACCACTTATACACGTGGCTGTTATCATGTTCTAACTCCCAAACACACATAATGTTTTATGTTCAATAATAAAAGTCCTTTACTGACTCTAAAACCTACTGCTCTACTCATATATTATTAGCCTATTATACTTAACTTTAACGGTTTTCTCCTATGGAAATACCTACAGTTCTTGAGCTTTTACCTAAACAGAAAATTGGAAATGTTCCTATACAACATCACAATTCTTTAACCACATGTTTTGAAAAGATGATTTTTTTTTCATTTATTTTAGAAAGATACTATAATGCATACACTATTCACATAACATTTTCTACAGAGTTTGGAACACTATCCCATAATCAGACACATTTGTATTTCTGCACAAAATGTATGAATAGTCACTAAATAGGATAAAAATAAAAGGCTACAATACAACCTTCCAGAAAAAAACAAACAAACAAACAAACAACCTCACAGAGGTTCAAGTCAGGTTTTGCTGCTAAATAAGATACATACATAAATTTGAAAACCAAATTTTTCAGAGCTTTTTGGAGTTCAGATTTCAATAGAGGTAAAACTGAGTGATTAGACTACCCATTGAAGTCCTTTTTCTCCATGGAGCTGTGATAACTTTATTACAATGATGACAGGTGCTCTGGCAACGGTACCAAAAGAAAACATAATACCATGGAATTAAAGAAAAACATGCTAACTTATGTGGGAACAGAGATCCTTAACATGCTAAATCTGTAAACAGTTGCATAGAATGTAGGTACTCTTAAAAAACTCTGCTCAGCACTGTAACTCTCAAGAAAACAGATTTTTCTTTGTGGAAAACCTACTCCCATACTCCCTTTAACCTGAAAGTGATGCCCACAGATAAAAAACAGGACACAATACCAAGATCTACAGTTTTTACTGTACATAAGAATATATTCCTCTCCCGGTCACCTACAATCTACTTATTAATACACAACTGGAGACAACTTGTAAATTCTGGCAATATGTCAACAAAGCCCTTTTGGGTTTTGAAATATCTATGAGATTTGTACAAAGCCATCTTAAACGTGGACAAAAGAATATATATGCTTTCAATGAACCTCTAGGGCCTAACAGAAGGGAAAGATTTTGGAAAAACATGATCCGTTAATCAAAAGTTAAAAAGTAACATATATGCATGTCAAAATGTTAATTATCTAAACTGTACTAAAACTTCTTCAAAGAACAATGTACTTTCAGAATAGTCATTTATCATACAGTAAAGAAATTATAGATCAAATCATCAGATGGAATTTACACAAGTCCATGAACATTAATCACATTTATGTAAAAAGAAAACATGGAATTCCTCAGGTACAATTTGATTTGTAAAAAATACCACATCTAACTAACGGAAAAATTCATTAAATCTACTTTTTTATAGTAAACCTAAATCAGAGCTACAATTAATTAAAACAGACCAAAAACTGAGTACCCACACAACAACTTATATACTCAGATACAAATACATCAAGCTGCTCATAGAGACTTCTAGCCTGTCTGTTGTTCTCATGTTTAATTTACCACATAATAACAGCAAAAGGTCTTGGCAAACATAAAAATGTAAACTACTCTAAATACAAACAGAGCCTGCGTCGCTATAATATTAAAGAATCAACAGATGGTTGGCATCAGGAGACTGGCATAAATACAAAAAAAACTAGAAAGACAAGTAAATAAAAAGACAAATGTGTAGAAACTGAACAAGGTATGTTTGAACCTCATTTGGGATATTGGGGAAAAAAAACCCTCACGTCAACACACAAGTGATCTGGAATTTCTGTTAGGGTCCACATACATCTGAGGTCTTGGAAATACTCAGGCTTGGTTACCAGATGCATGAATTACAGAATAGAAAAGGCCTGCCAAGTTCTGCATGAGAACACGGTGTAAGGGGACTGCATAGTCTTGAAAGAGGAGTTGGAGAGGGAAGAAGAAGTGGAGAGGATGAAGGGGAAGAGGAGCAAAGGGGAGGAAAGCGAAGGAAAAGGAAGGGAGAGGTTCAACTTGCACATTTCAATCAGATTAAGGTTTCTAGAACGACATACTGTTATGACCTAAACTGAAAAAAAAAAAAAAAACACAAATATTCAACTCTTCTATTATTCTAAAAGTCATAAGCAACTACAACGTGTCAAGCACTATAGTAGGCACTAGTACACAGATCAGTAACATGTGGTCCCCATCAACGTGCTCACAGTCCAGCATGTGGGGACAGATACTCAAGAATAGTAGTCTGCCTCGGGAATTCAGAGAGCAGTGAGGAGATGCCCCTACATCAGTCTGGCAGGAATAAGGGACAGGAGTGGGGATAAAGGAGGGCACAGTCCAATTAAACTAGCAAAAGCAAAGGCACACATGTGGGGTAAAAGCATTGTAAAATTATAATAAAAGAGTTAAATGTGAAGCAGGAAATACTGAAGACAAGTGTAGAGAGGTTAGCAGTGGGTCAGGTCTTGGGCTCTGTTAGGGCACTTGGCGGCACTTTGGAAAAAGACTATAGCTCACCATCACCCCAGAGTGGACACTCAGTAGTCCAGACTCTTTCTAATGGAAAAAATTTATTAGCTCAGAGTTCTAGGCAAAAATGGACACTACTGGATTTCAGGCCCTTTGTGGACAGAGCTGTTTTTTCTAGCTTCTCAGAGTCTCTTGCTCATAGAAGAAGGCACAAATGGTTTCTGCATAGCTCCATCTTGCCAGGTTTCCACCTAGCAGAGGATTATCCTGCACAGTACGCCTCCGAACCCCTCCTAACCCAAGCTCAAACACTTCCCTGAAAGGGGAACTCTACCCCTTTGACAGTCAGAAAAGTCTTTCTCAGGTTCATTAGAAACATGCTGCACTCCAGTCCCACATGTGTTGTGTTGTTTTGTTTTTTCGCTCTGTTCTCAAACAGGAAAGCTAAACCTCTACCATCTTCCTCATGACAACATTTTAAGTCCTATGAAGACAAGTCTGATTCTGGTCGTCTTCAGGTTAAGAGCTCCAGTTCTCTCAACTGACTGACGGACAGATCAGTTTCCAAACCCCTTCTGTGTACAGCTGCTCTCTGTGGAATGTCCGTTGTTTACCAATCTCCAGACCCATAGCTAACATCCAGAACATGACATGACTCTCCTGATAGGGTCTGACCAGTGCACAGTACAATAGCACTATCTCTCCCATGATCTCAACACTCCACTTCTTTTATTGCAGTCTGGGTTTTTGATCTAGCTGCCAAGTAATACGGCGAACCACAATTTCCATATAAATCAAGTAAACCCTTAAGCCACTTGCATATGAGTCAATATCCAGTCTGATATTACCCACCTCAGACTTCAAAAATTGACTTTACATTTCACCATACTTCATCACATAAGCATTTGGTCCATCACTCTAGCTACCAACAGGTTTTGAATATTGATCATAAATCTTAAAATATTATCTATTCCTCATAACCATTAGAATGGCTTTTATTTTAAAAATACTAACAAGTTTTGGCAAGGATGTAGAAAAACTGGAACCTTTGTTCGCCACTGGTGGGAATGTAAAATGATGCAAGCAACCACTGTGGAAAATACTAGGGAGGTTCCTTAAAAAAATCAATCAATCCAGCTGTGTGATCCAGTAAACTCACTTCTACGTATACACCCCAAAGAGTAGAAAGCAGGATCTCAAGAAAAGGTTTGCACAACCATGTTCATAACAGCACTGTTCACAATAACCAAGAAGTGGAAGCAACCCAAATGTCCATCAACAGATGAATGGATAAAGAAAACATGCTGTATACATACAATAAAATAAAATTCAGCTTTAAGAAGTTAGGAAATCCTGTCACATACTACCACATGGATGAATCTTGAAAACATTATGCAAACTGAAAGAAGTCAGCTACAAAAAGACAAACACTGTATGAATCCACTTACATGAGGTATCTAAAGTAGCCAAATTCATAGAAACAGAAAGTAGAATGGTAGTTACCAGGCACTGGGGAGAGGAGGACATGGGGAGCTGTTTAATGGGTACAGAGTTTCAGATTTGCAAGCCTCTTCTGGGCTTACATAACCATTAAAAACCACACCTGACCTAACTCAAGCTCTATTATACCCCATTGGTTTCTGATGTTTGCAACTTTTCTAACTCAAGCAATGTGTCTGGTATTTCATTCCAAAACTCTATAGTTGAAGAACCTGATAATTTCCAAAATCTACCTTTTCCTCACTGGAGACTTCACTTGCCCTATTTTCCATGATTTTTTGAAAAATAATAAACAGTTTCTACAAGAACAGCTTTTCTTTTAGCGCCAAGTATATTATTTTTTCTGGGACTGCAGACAGAATCTAATTTAAGTAGGTGCTTTCTTATTAGCTCCTCACACATCTTGGGCTATTACCCACACTTTATAAAATGTTTATCCAGATTTGGAGCTACTTTCATTGATAAATATTTTCCCAATTGACCAAACAACCAAAATCAGGAACTCAAAAATCCAACAGTAAAAAATTCTAATATTGAATCAGAAGATTGATATATGAAGTCCATACTAATGACCTTAATCCCAGATCAACAAAACTTGGAAAGGGGGAATTGGAAGCAGGGGTACTAAAATGTCATCTTTTCTTTGTCTTTACTTACTAGATGAAAAAGAGATAAATAAATATGTAGAATTTAAAATGCTTCCATGCGATCCCTGGGTGGCGCAGCGGTTTGGCGCCTGCCTTTGGCCCAGGGCGCGATCCTGGGGACCCGGGATCGAATCTCACGTCGGGCTCCCGGTGCATGGAGCCTGCTTCTCCCTCTGCCTGTGTCTCTGCCTCTCTCTCTCTCTCTGTATGACTATCATAAATAAATTAAAAAATATATTAAAAAAAAATGCTTCCAAATCTCAAGAGAAGATTTTAAAAAATGAAACATTTGACTTAACTCCATTTGACTGGTTTCACTTTGGCCCCACGTTCCTAAGAATAAAGGATATTTCAAAATGAAAATAATAGCCAATTTATATCATAGGCAATATACTTAATGGTGAAACACATAAACATTGACACTAAAATCAGGAATAAGACAAGATTTCTTATTACACCATTATTATTTAACACTGTTCTTAAAATTTATTTTTTCTTGCCTAGTACTGAAGCATTGTAGTACACCTGAGAAAGCTACTCCTGGTTGTAGGTTTCTAGGTCTTTCTGAAGCACATGAGCCTCTGGCCCTGACAGAAAGTACACATACTGCCTAGGGCCTGAGAGGAGAGCCACTGCTCATGAGGCAATGGCAGCACCTTGTAAGGAAGAAGTAGGAGAGGGCTCCTGCTCTAAGTGTGGACAGTGGAACAGGCAGCATAATCACCTGCCTGGCTCCCAGGCAGCAAGTCATACCACTGGGCTGTGGAAGGCTCTCCTCTCTAGCAGGCAGTGCATGGACAGTGTTCTCTATCTATGGTGATATAAAGAGGGTCTGGCCCGGCCCTCCCTGATGACTGGGATAAGTGAAGTGGGCTGCTTGGCCAAATCTGGTAACCAAAGGCATGTGGCCAACTTTCTGCATCCACCTGTTAACCTACCCAGGGCTCTGGCTCAGGACATCCTGGAAGTCAAAGCCTATACCACACAAACACAGAAAATGATCAAAACAAAAATAGGGAAGAGCTTTCAATTTGCATGCCAATTCCAACCGATCCATGGTGGCTGCTTGGAGCACTGTGCTAAAAATGATTCTGAGATGGGACCCCTGGGTGTTGAGCATCTGCCTTTGGCTCAGGGTGTAATTCCGGAGTTCCGGGATCGAGTCCCACATTGGGCTCCCTGTAAGGAGCCTGCTTCTCCCTCTGCCTATGTCTCTGCCTTCTGTGTCCTTCATGAATAAATAAATAAAATCTATTAAAAAATTAAAATAAATCTTTATAAATAAATAAATAAATAAATAAATAAATAAATAAATAAATAAATAAGATTCTGAGATAAAGCAGCCACACTGTCTTTACCAGGTATAGAACTAAAAATATAAGCCACTGTCAGCCAGTGATGATACTTCAAATACCTCAAAGGGTAACCCTGAAACCACAGCTTTACTTGCGCCCAAGAAGCAAAGCAACTAAGAAGGCTGAAGATGGTTTCTGGTGGCTAAGTCAAGTTGGAATGGGACTCAAGTGTCCATGAGAAAACTGGCCATATAGAAAAACTGAGCCGAAGTTAAACATCAAAGGAAATACTGGGAAATGATTAATCTAAGGGCAAGAGGAAAGTGAGATGTGGACAGAGCAATGAGGTTAGTGACAGATTCAGTAAAAAGTAGTAGACAAGGAGCAAAGTACAAATGGGTGTTTTGGTAGTTACTCCTTAAATAAGAAAATGCTTCCAGATATTTCTTTTTGCAGGGACTAGCTGTTCAAAGGGTAGTAGGTACCATGTTGGACTGGACAAGTAATTTAAGTAGTTATTTCTAAAACACCTTCATAAAGCTACAAAACCATCAGTATTTCAAGTATATACAGTTTGTTCAGCTATGATGTTTGCTTTGAAAATGTCAGTTGGGTTCCAACGTGACTAGCGAAAAATTTCAGCATAACACAAATTTTGTAATTGCTTGTGCAAATTTTGTCTCCCAGAAACACTAAGTGGATGAAGAAAACTGCACCTAGTTGAACTAAGCCACAGAGAAATACACAAAACATGTCTACCTCAAATATTTACCACCTACTTCAGTTTACCATGTCTTCTGAGACATACACATCCATTTTGGGTTTTACAACCTTCCACCAAATTTCAGATAACCCTCCTCCCACTACCTCTTTGGAACTCACAGTTGCAATACTTCCACAAGCAAACTTCAGATCTTTTTAAAAGTAAATTGACATATTTATTACAGTATTTATGTATTGCCTAACCATTTAATATGTGTAAAACTACTACCATTTTTATTAGATTCTTATATATTATTTTATATGTCACTGGAGCACTTTTTCACATTATGTCCCTAACCTCATTTTTCCCATAAGCCTCATAGTTTTTATTGAGCATTTTGCATAGCACATTGAATTGTGGGAACACACACATCACATTATAGCAAGACTGACTATATGGTCAAACAGCTAAAGAGAAACAAGATCTAAAAACATAAAGACCCAACAAAATAAAAAAGGTTGAACACACTTAAGACCATGAAATAAATTCCAGGTCTGATGTATATTTCAGGATAAAATTAAAATTGTCTAAGCTTTATTTAGTGGAGATACATCTGCTGAAAAATCCAAGTATTCTACTTACTGCAAGTCTTTGGAATCCCCAGGACACAAAGGAATGCATATAAAATTTTAGAAAAATAAAAACCACCTTCATTGTCTGTTGCTATAGGAACTAGGATGCATTCTGCTTTATGTAACTTTAGTAAAATACTGGGGAGGAATTTACAATGTCATGCAGAATCAGTCAAATCCAGAGGAATCCTTAAAAACAAAACAAACTCTTATAGGGCATTCATTGTAAGACTCAAAATAGTTGTGTCATCAAGACCTATCCAGAAAAACCTCGTCTGAGAAATATCATATATAATTCATTATAAGTGAAAAATACTTTTTTTTGAGAAGCATAAAGACTTGCTTTCTGAAAATGATTCCAATCCTAACTCTAACTCAAGGTAGGTTCAGCAACTCAGAGTTCAGAATCGTAAGCTTAATAAATAAGAGAGCATGAGGTGTGTTCAACTATATTTTTATAGCACCAAATAAATAGAGGACTTTGTGCCTGAAATACACGTGACCTTTACAAGTAGCAAATAGTATTCTCCCCAAACACCCATATTTCTGATCATGGCTTCTTTCACATACCACATCATTCAAGCTAGAATTGCCAGTGAACTAATCAAGATAACATTTGTTTAGCCTAGCAGTCATTTATGTGGCCAGCTGCCGTGATAATCATATTCTGTTCCTGGGATAACTTTCCAATTTAGCAATTCAGTTGTTTTTCCACTCCAGGTACCAAAGTTTAACTCCAGGCTGTCTGAATGATTTCAATGAAAATGGTCTTATTTATATTAACTCCATGTTTAATGCCCAGGAAATCATAAAATGTGTTATGTTAGAATTACTGGCCACATGACAAGACAAAAGAAATATAAAATAAGGAAATAGTTTTTAATTATTAAAAAAAAAAAAAAAGCCTGGCAACCTTGTTTTCAGATCAGATGTCAATGAAGTCACTTAGTTATATTTGAAATCTCAAATAAATAGTACTTATTTGTAATAATTATTGTATTGTATTATATTAAACCAGATTATATTATATTATTATTTATTTTTAATTCCCATAATGGTAACTAAACATTCCATAGAGCGTAGAATAATTTGTTTTCAACAAATACAATTTTTGAGCAGCTAATTTCTGTAGAACTTTATCTCTGTACTTTATTGTACCTATGACTCCACAAGAAACAAATTCATTGAAGTCATTTCTTGATTAGAAAGCAATCTGCAAGAATTTTCATTAAAAAGGAGCAAATGCAATACAATGGAGAAAGGATATTCTTTTCAACAAATGGCCCTGGAACAAGAGTATATAAAGAAAAATAAACATACACCTTATACCCTTCAAAAAATAATTTTTTGAAATGAATTACAGACCTAAATATAAATCCAAAACTATAAAACTCCTAGAAGATAACATAGGAGAAAACCTATGTGACCTTGGGTTTGGTGATGGCTTTCTTAGATACAATACCAAAAGCATCAATCAATGAAAGGGAAATCTGACTATTTTAACTTCATTAAAATTTAAAAACTTCGGTTCTGAAAAGATACTGTGAGGAAAATTAAAAGACAAACTACAGACTGGGAGAAATTCTTTGCTAGTATATAAAAGATACAAAGAATTCTTAAAACTTTAAAAAAAGAAAACAAAATAAGCAAAATACTCAATAAATGTCTTACCTACCAAGATGTATAATCTGCAAATAACATGAAAAAATGTTCAGCATCATATGTCATTAAGGGAATTGCAAATTAAGACAATGAGATACCACCACATATCTATTAGAATTGGCCAAAATCCAAACCACTGACAATATCAAATGCTGGGAGGATGCAGAGCAACAGGAACTCTCATTCATTGCTGAGGATAGCAGTGCAAAATGGTACAACTACTTTAGAAAACAGTGTGGAAGCTTTAAAAAAAAAAAAAACTAAACATACCCATTATACACTCAGGAATCATGTTACCAGGTATTTACCCAAATGAGTCAAAAATTTATGATCCACACAAAAATCTGCACACAAATATTTATAGCAACTTTATTCATAATTGCCAAATTTAGAGGCAATGTCTCCTTCAAGAGATAAATGGATAAACTGTGGTACATCTATACAATGGACTACTACTCAGCAATAAAAATGAATAGACTATCAAGCCACAAAAAGGCATGAAGGAGGCTTAAAATTCACATTATTAAATGAAGGCAGCCAGCTTGAAAAAGCCATGTGATTCCAACTGTATGACATTTTGGAAAAAGCAAACTCTAGAGACAGTAAAGTTATCATGACTGATAGAAGGAAGAAAGGGATAAATAAGCACGACACAAGATTTTTAGGGCAGTGCCACTATTCTGTATGATACTAATGATGGACACACGTCATTATACATATGTCAAAACACAAAAGAATGTACAGTACAAAAGAACGTACATCTTTTTCAGAACACTTAAAGGATGTACACTGCAAAGAAGTCAAAAGTAAACTACAGGGCTCAATAATAATGTATCAATATTGGCTCGATTGTAACAAGTGAACCACACTAAAGCCAGATAAGAAGGAAGGAAACTATGTATGTGGCAAGGCAGGGAAGGCTACTTGGGAATTCTCTGCACTTCTCTGACAATTTCCCTGTAATCTAAAACTTCCCTAAAAGTAAGATCTATTAATTAAACACACACACACAAAACAGAAAAAGAAATAAGCTGAAGCTAAGATCAAGTGTCAAATGTATATCCTCAAGTAAAGGATATACAAACTAAAATATAAAGTTAACTTTTGGGCAGCCAGGATGGCTCAGCGGTTTAGCGCCACCTTCAGTCCAGGGCCTGATCCTGGAGACCTGGGATCGAGTCCCAGGTCGGGCTCCTTCCATGGAGCCTGCTTCTCCCTCTGCCTGTGTCTCTGCCTCTCTCTCTCTCTCTCTCTCTCTCTCTGTCTCTCATGAATAAATGAATAAAAAATCTTTTAAAAATAAATTAATAAAATAAATTTAACTTTCCCCATAAACATGATCTATGCTACTATCCAATTCTGTCATGAGCTACATGAGCTACTCCTGACATGGTTTACATCAGTACTATCCAGGAAATATATACTAAAAGCTACATATGCAATTTTAATAGTAGTTACTTTGAAACAATAGATTAAACTAATTGTAATGATCTAAATATTATTTAACCTAACATTTCACAATATTATCATTTCAACATGTAATCAACATAAAAGTTATTAATAAGACATTTTACATCCATTTTCATTCCAAAAAGTCATTGACCTTTAAATATGTGCACATCCACATGACAAAACTGGTTCAACATTTTTATAAGAATTGATTTGACTTTGAAGAAAATGCGTATCCGTTTCAAAACCACTTTTATCCAAGTTACATAAATTAGCTTTTTATATCAACAAGATATTCATAAAACTGAATTCAAAGAGACTGTATAAGTGAAAAAGCCTAAATTTATCATTATCAATAAAGCATTTATCAAATCATTCTTGTGGTTTTACACAGCAAGTTTACTTAACACTGTATGTTACAATTAGAATCATCTGCATATTTATTAACTTTTAAAGACATATAAAGACATTATTGTTTTGTATTATTGAAAGTTTCAATTTCAACAACCAGCTAGGTTATAAAAATGCTCTTCTTTCCTTGGAGCTTCAAATTTAGTTCATTTATATGCAGTGCGATATTGGTGAGAAAATGTAAATAACAATGAAACTGTTGTCTTTAATTATTGAGTATTTGTCAAGTATTCCTTTTTCAACAGTTAGTAGTACAGCCATCTTTGTAAAACTCTTCAATAACTCAATCACTGAATATTGACAAAGAGCACAAAATCATTATATTCATTGTCTTCTACTGTTTTTAATAATTCTAAACTGGCAATGATTAAAATCATTTGCACATAAATGAATGAATTTAATAACTGAATCCATAATACTTTTCATAGAGTCTAATTCAGAAAACTGAAGGCAAATATTTTCAATATATATCATATAGTAGAATTAGACCATATGGGAAACATTCATCTTTCTTTTTAAAAATTCCATAATATTGATATTTTGATCTATCATAACCTGGAGTGCCATCCTCCATGAAAAACCAACATGTAAACATTTTTTTAAGTCTACACCCCAGTTCATTTTTTTAGGCCACATATTGATAGTTCTTTGTAAACTGGAAATTCTTTGAAACAAACTTGTGGAAAGTATTAACTAGGTGGTACCTCATGTCACAGGACTCATCTAAAGCCAAAGAAAAATATCTACAATTTCACAAACTTTGGCTCAATTGGTCTTTATTGTCAGAATGGCCATGGATTCCACAGGCAATTGTTTGATCTTTCACTTTTAGGCTTTTCCTCATAATTTTCCAACAAAATTTTGATAACAATTTCTCCTATAATCTAACTGAAAATGTTTTTTTTTTTTTTCCCTTAGAGTAGCCAAAATTACACTCTCAGATACTGTTGAAATCAAACATATTTTTTTTATCATACACTTAATTATGATTTCTGGCAACCAATTTCATAAATTCTTTTTTTAATATTGAGAAGAAACTTGTCATCAAATTCATTCTGTAGTTGCTGAAAATATCTCTTCATACTACCTTTAATTTGTCTTTCTTTACAAGAAAATAGCTTTTTTTAATTCACAGAAAATAAAATTGTCATTATTGTGAAATTTGTGGCATATGTTCTTCCATTCTTATTCCAACTTTTCTTGTTCTAGTTTCTGCATCTCCACTCAATTCTGCTTCAGTTGTATACTTCATATACTTAAATTTTTTCCACACTTTTTTACACTAGAAAACTAACGTACTGATACAGTAATTAAAATAACCATTGTGATATCTATAAATATATAATATATAAAATACATACACCACATAATGCACAACAAATATTTCCATAAAGTTATCAATTATAAGATCATTGTAACTCTTGCTGCCTATATAAAATATTCAAATAAACACATTACAATGTTCCACAGGTATGTAGGAAAACCACTTGAATTATTCTGCTAACATTAAATAAACTGGTGATATATTTCTATACAATGTTAAAAAACAATGCACATGCCTGACACACACCCACAATATAATATCTCACATGATGTAACATAAAGTAAAATGTAGCCTTACCAAAAAATAAAGCAGTGCTGAACAGAAAAATATTTTACACTGCTTTAGTTTTTTTTAATTAAATTATAATTATTTAAAAGTAAGTAAAATTAAAAACCAGTATATCAGTCATACTAGGCAGCAGTCAAGTGCTCATAGCCACATGTAGCCAGTTGCTATCACATTGAAAAGTGGAAGTCTGTACACTTAAGGTTAAATAGGGTATTTAAAAAAATAGGTTATTTTTAAAGTGTCATTTTAGAGGAAATATAAAAGATTTGAATTTAAGCATGTTATTCAGGTTGTCCACCTTGGCTTTCATTTTTTAGCTCTCAATATAAAGAAAATTGAATTATTAACTCTAATATAGGGTTGGTAGGTAGCAAACATCAGTTACTTTAATACCCAGCACTGCGTTTTCTTAAAGTTGATTTTCTCTTATTTTGCCAAATGTCTCATTTTTCTATTATACAGCTATAATCTAAAAAACATAGGAAATATGATTATCACTAATTTCATGAATTTTTTAAAATTATTATTTATGTAATAAAACCAAAGTTTATACCAATTCCCAATAAAATTCCTGGGATTGCTAAAAGTTCTACTTCCATTGCTCAGAAATCTTTCTAAGGACCTGAAATATCTTCCCTGAAACTAGTCCTAAGGAGTTAATTGAACATTCAGTATACGGACTTAAAAGTGTTCAGAAAATTATTTAGAGAAACATGACAACATGACTTTTTAAAATGTAATTTTACATAGGATATTGATGAGTACATAAAATAGTCAAAAATGATTGATAATAGGTCCAGGGTTTCTTTTGGGGGTGATGAAAATATTCTAAAATCAAATAATGCTGGTGACTCCACATTCTATAGACATACTGGAAACTACTGGATCATATGTTTTAACTGGTGAATTTTATGGTATGTGAATTATATCTCAATAAAGCTGCTAGAAAAACATTCACAAATGCCTCCTACATTTGTGTGTAAACTATTAGTGAAGAAGACAAGGCTTTCTCAGTAATGATATCTCAGATATGCAATATTATTATTGAACATGTTAAAATAAGATAGATATAAAAATGTATGTAATTCCTACTAGTTTTAGGAATGGAAATGCACATGAAATGACTATAAGAGAAGATACACAGAAAAAGAAAATATGGTACTTTAACTTCATGTAAATTGCTCTTTTTACATCATGTTGTCACACGTGACTTAATGTGTAATGAAAAAAAAATGTCTGAAAACATAACCTGGTTGATATATGCATCTCTCTTCATTTACACTTTCCTCCCTTACTTTATACCTTTTACTTGAAATACTTGCCCCAAACTCTAGAATTTTTATTTTAACTTGATTATCAAAGACTTTAAAGCCTCCCCAATCAAAACATTTGGAGAATACGGAAATAATGGAAAATATACATAGTGCACTCCCTATCAGATATTATGCTCTAACCTTCTCTGCCAGATATTTTTTATATCTCTAGGTAAATCCAGCACCTAATATATCATCTGGAATGGTGTAAGCATTCAAGATACAGCTGCTGAAGGAACCAATAATGAATGTGGTCACTCTCATGAGGAATACACAGTCCCTCCATTCTCCTTCCTCAAAGAACATTAAACTTGTTCCAATGTCCACCCTCACCTATGAAGTCTATGAAAAAGCTGACCTACCCTAGCTCCAGGTTATGCCTGACTGGGTAATAGCAGTCCCATTTCCTTCTGACAGGTCAAGAATGGATATGTAACATATTAGGGGGGATCTGCTACCAAAAGAGGGTTCTTGAAAAGGTATTTTTGTTCCTTATGAACACTACCTTGTCTGAAAACTGCTCAGTACCTGCCACTACCAAGATTAGCAAAGCAGAGAACCAAGAAGTGGAAAGAACTTGGGTAACATCAGTAAGATAATTAGTCAACCATTCCTTTTGTTTGTTTGTCTTAATTTTTATTTATTTATGATAGTCAGAGAGAGAGAGAGAGAGAGAGAGGCAGAGACACAGGCAGAGGGAGAAGCAGGCCCCATGCACCGCGAGCCTGACGTGGGATTCGATCCCGGCTCTCCAGGATCGTACCCTGGGCTAAAGGCAGGCGCTAAACCGCTGCGCCACCCAGGGATCCTAGTCAACTATTCCTGAAGCCTGTTTATTATTGAGTTTCCTTTCATTTGAAAAACTTTCCGCATTATTCAAATAAGTTGGGGTTGCTGTTGTTTGTAGCCAAATGCATCTCTTTGGACAAAATTCCTGGGGTCCTGTAAGTTGATCAGAATCACAAATATGGAGAAAATACTCCAATAATACAGATATTGAGTTGTTTGGATGGGTTTGTTGTTGTTTTTCTTCTGAAACAAACTACTCAGCCTAGATTCCCAACATCATTCTAATCATACCTCAGGTTTGGATGAATGGCCATAAGTTGGCTGACAAGCTCAGGTAGGAGCCACCTTGTGAAGGGCAGGCAAATGACAACCACAAAAGAGACTTCCAGAAGTAGAATTTCCAGAAGACATATAATATTCAATTGTTCTTGCTTTATCCCTTATTAGAGGACTAGCATCAGGAGGGATGCACTATGACATTTGTTTTAGGATTCCCAGGATTCTACAAGGCTTTCTAGGTGGTATCCTCCCACTAATGTTGACACTAAGTGGTTCCATTTGGAACCTAAAACAAAATGTTATCGTCTGCAAAAGAAAAACATTTGGTAAAGAAACTTCTTTGTTCCAAACACCTAAAAGGACTTCCATAAACATTAAAGAAAAATAAAAGATTTTAAATGATTGAAAACATTTTTTCCAAAAACTAAAACACATTGGAAAGCTGGTGCTGAATCAAGTTCCCAAACAACAGAACAGCTGTAATCACAAAATAACTGCAAAGAAAGAAAAAAACATCTAAACAGAATGTCCAGTTTAATATTCAACCAATCACCTCCTTTGAAAACCATATTTTAGTCAAACCACAATATTCACAACAGTGAAAATAAAAATGTCCACAAAGTAGGTAAACCCAACACAGTAATAGCAGGGGAGTCAGTTTCTTCTTTTCTATCCTTTAAATTACATATTTTCTCAGAATGCCAATGGTAAAAATGGTGTACACATTTTTACAGTCAATATACTTACTGAATATCAATGTTAACTAGACTTCTTATAGTAATCACTCAATATATTTCTGATATTCAATATATTTCTGACATTCAATAAATTTACTGAATACGGATGTTAACCAGACTCATGGTAATCAATCTGCAATATATACAAGTATAGAATCATTATGTTATACGCCTGAGTCCAGTATAATGTTATATATCAATTATACCCCAATAAAAATATTTATGAAATATGAATAATTTATTCAATACTATTAAATGAATTTAACTTTTATTCATTAGTTTTAGTTCTGTACTAAGACCTAAGGGATACAGATTAATATGACAACATCCGGTCTTCCAAAGTTTACAATGTAGTAATCCACCTATCCCCCATCCCCTCACTTTCACTCTCCACCTACTGTATCTCAAACCCATCGCCACCTTCCACCCATATGGTTCAAGCTAAACACTTAAAAGTCATCCTGAATTCTTGCCTTTCAACACACAATCAATCAGCAAGTCTTCTCGGTGTTAGTTACCTCCAACAACATACACCCAGAAGCCCACCACTTCTTACCAACTGCACTGCTAATGCCCAAGTATAAACCACCAGCAAATCACTCCTGGACGTTAGTAGCAGACCTGGTCTCCTTGCTCCACTCTTGCCTCTCTCCAGGAGCCTGTTCTCCACCCTGCAGACACAGTATTCTTCCCAGGGCATAAATAGGATCACATCATTCTCATGATCAAATCTTTTAGCTGCTGGAATAAACCTTGTGATCTGACCTATGACTATCTCTCTAACTCCATGCCCTACATCTGGCCCCTTGTGCACTAACCACTAGCCAGGCTGGCTTTGTTTCTGGCCTTCAAACAGCCCACTGTATTGATATCTCTGCTCCTCCCTGGGTTCTTTAAGGTGGGGTTTTTTTTTGTGTGTGTATATTTTTTTATTGGAGTTTGATTTGCCAACATTTAGCATAACACCAGTGCTCATCCTGGGTTCTTGATCCAGGTGTTCTTCATATGGCTGTGCTCTCAATGTTTAGGGCTCAGCACAACCTGACAGCCCTGACAGCCCTGCCAGAGTGAGAAAGTAGAAATCATGAGCTAGGCATTTTAGCTCACTGTTCTGCCCTATTTTTTAAAGTAAACTTTTTGTTGAAATGTAACATAATTACCAAAAAAAAAAAAAAATGCAGACTTTAAATGAATCTTAATGAATCTCCCACAGTAAACACACCAATATAACTAGCAGACACATCAAGAAACAGCACCCAGAAAACTTTCCAGGTTCCTGCTCCCAAGTCACTATCCTCACAATGAGGTAATGGCAATCATGATTTATAATTTCATAAATTAGCCTTATCTGGTTTTGAAATTTATATAAACAAGTTCATGCAGCATGTACTCTTTGCCTCCAATTTCTTTCACTCAATGTTACGTTTTTGTAATACAAAGTTTTATAATATACCATACTGCATTTGACCATTTACTTATAGGTGGACATTTGGACTATTTCTAGTTTGGGACAACTTCTCATCATGCTGCTAAGAAAATTCTTGTATATGGCTTCTAGTAAATATATGAACAAATTTCTACTGGGAATGTGCCTAATGGAATTGCCACATTGTATAATATCCAGCTCTAGTAGGTACCACAAAACAGTTTTCCAAAGTGATTGTACCAATTTAAAAAACTCAGCATCAGTGTAAATGAGGTTCAGATAATCTTTGCAAATATTTGACATTATCTGTCTTTTTAATTTTAGTCATTCTGATGACTATATCATGGCATCTCATTATGCCTTTGGTTTGCATTTCCCAGATGACTAATGAAGCCGACCATCACTTCATGTTTATTGGCTATCTGGATATCTTCTTGTAAGAAGTGCCTGTTCAAGTGTTTGCCCATTTTTCTTTTTTTTTAAACAAAATGTAGTTCTTAATATACTCAGGATACAAATTCCTTTCCAGACATATGCATTAAAAATTTCTTCACCTTTGTGATTTGCTTTTTCATTCTCTTTATGGTATGTTCTTAATTTTACTGTTATCGAATGCGTCATTTTCCTCTTTACGGTGTTTATTGTTTAAGAAACCCCCACCTACCTTAAGATCATAAAGGTATTCTACATTTTCTTCCAAAAAGGTTCGTTGTTTTTACCTGACATGTTTACATTTATAATCATTTAAACTGACTTTTCATATACAATGTGAATAAGGGGTCTAGATATTCTTTTTCCATAAGAATAGCATTTTGACCCTATACTATTATTGAAAATTCCATCCTTTCCCCACTGTATTGATGACATCTTTGTCAAATACAGTGTCTATTTTTCTTGTCCTTATGTCAATACTACTGTATTAGATTAGAATGCCTTTACAGTAAGTCTTGATATCTGATAGTGTAAATCTTCCAGTTTTGATCTTTCACTCAAGGTTGGCTTGGTAATTCATATCCCTTTGGATTTTCACATCAATTTTACAATCAGTTTCCACCAAATCAAACAATCAACCAATCAAAACTTTCTAGGACTTTTAATGGGATTGCATATTTTGAAATCTACTGGCTTTATGCATATGGTTAATTGTGGTAAATGTTTTGTGCATTTGATCAATTGTCATTGGGTAGTGTTCTGCATATATCAGTTAGGGTACATATATTAATTATATTGATCAAATTATTTCTCTATCCTTCCCAGTTTTATCTTCTTGCTTACTCTCTCAGTAGTTGAGAAGGATGTGTTGAGTCTTCCAGTAGAATTGTGCTTGTCTATTTCTATTTTTAGTTCTTTCAGTTTTTGCTTTCACACTTGAAATATACATATCCTCTAGTGTACTGACCCTCTTCATTTCTAGTAATGTTCACTTCCTTAAAGTTTACTTGTCAAATACTAGTTACATCTGATTTCTTTTCATCTGCGTAATATATCTTTTTCATGCTTTTATTTCCAGGATTTCTGTGTCATTATGTTTTAAAATTGTCTGTTAAGGACATGAGGCTGGTTTTTGCCTTCAATCTATTAATAGTAATCTTTTAATTGAAGTCCATTTAAATCTAACATAATTATTGATCTAATTGGATTGATAGCTACCATCTTAATATTTACTTTCTATATGACCCAGTTGTTTCTTTTTTCTCACTTCTTGCCTGACTTTTTGCATTAAGAAAATTCTTTTATCATCCATTCTTTTCCTTTAATTAACTTGTTAGTTAAAACAATCCTTTACTATTATTTTAGATAATTTAGTTCAATTTATTTGATGATGCTACAACTTTGGAACTCTTAGATTCCTTTTGTTACCCTCCTGCCTTTCAAATTATTCTTATCATTACATAAATTGTATATACTTTTATTTATTTATTTATTTTTAATTTTTATTTATTTATGATAGTCACACAGAGAGAGAGAGAGAGAGGCAGAGACACAGACAGAGGGAGAAGCAGGCTCCATGCACCAGGAGCCCAACGTGGGATTCGATCCCGGGTCTCCAGGATCACGCCCTGGGCCAAAGACAGGCGCCAAATCGCTGCGCCACCCAGGGATCCCAAATTGTATATACTTTTAAATCCATAAAACATTACTATAATTTTTAGTACCATCAACATTTATATTTATTCACTCATATATTTACCTTCTGTTACTATTTATTCTATCCTGCATTTCCATGTTTCCATCAGAATTCATTTACTTTCTCCCAGAAGAGCTACCTTTACTTTAGTTTTTCTTTGGTGTAGGTCTCTTGGGTTTTGTTTATCTGAATACATCTTTATTTGTCTTTAATTTTTTTACAAAACTACTTATTAAGCAAATCAAATTTGGAAGGTCTGAAATTTGTTCTAAGGGAAAAGTATCAAATCCTTTATATATGCAATTTTACCGTAATAAAGAAATATATATATACTTTTAAGATTTAGAGCTATTTTCTCTCCTTTTCCATAAAAGAAAAACCAAATTTAAAAATAAACAGTAACAAGGGATCCCTGGGTGGCGCAGTGGTTTGGCGCCTGCCTTTGGCCCAGGACACGATCCTGGAGGCCCGGGATCGAATCCCACGTCGGGCTCCCGGTGCATGGAGCCTGCTTCTCCCTCTGCCTATGTCTCTGCCTCTCTCTCTCTCTCTCTCTCTGTGTGTGACTATCATAAATAAATAAGAATTAAAAAAAAATAAAATCTTTAAAAAAAAATAAAATAAAATAAAAATAAAAATAAACAGTAACAAAATTACAACAGAAAGTGTCAATTCCAAAAAATCTTACACAATTTGTATGATTTTTCATCAAGTGGTAGAACTCAAGTAATCATTAGAAGAAAATTTTATTTTAAAGGTATCATGTTAAGCTTCAATTAGGCATGTCCAAGATCAAGTCATGTTGTCTAAATAATAACTTACTGCCATTATCCTTTCAAGCTTGCATCTGCCCATTCTCTCCCCTGTCCTTTTAATACTAAAACACCCAAACATCTCAAACTCATCCCTTCCCTCTTTAGTATAATGCAATTTATTAGATTTTTTAAATTTAACAAAGTGCTTATATATGGTGATAATGCTAAATGTCCATATTTATATAGAGACATAATGTAATATCCTAGCTTTTTAGAGAAAGTAGTAAAAGCCAAGGATTTTAAGCACAAGGATGAACACTCTCTAGCTTCCAGCAGGGCAAAGAGAAAAATTGTCTTCTTTCCCACATGGTGGGAAATAACACCAATAATAACATGGTGATGTGTTATTTCCACACCACTAGATTCACATTTTTGAGACAAAAAGGGATAACAAGTAACTTGGATCAGAAAAGGATAGAGATATTTTCCCATTGTATTTTGCTCAAGATATTCTTCCATAAAATAAGTAGAGAATCATATCATAAAGATAAAAAAATAATAAAGAGGGATCCCTGGGTGGCGCAGCGGTTTGGCACCTGCTTTTGGCCCAGGGAGCGATCCTGGAGACCCGGGATCGAGTCCCACATCAGGCTCCCGGTGCATGGGGCCTGCTTCTCCCTCTGCCTATGTCTCTGCCTGTCTGTGTGTGTGTGACTATCATAAATAATTAAAAATTAAAAAAAAAATAAAGAAACCTCATTAGAACAAAGCAATGAACACAAAAGGAAAAAAGAGGAGATGGCAACTTGCTCCCAGAAAATATAAAATTTTAAGAAATAAAAGGGAGGTCGGAATCTAGTAGTATTCTGTTAACACATATATATCTTCCTGTTTCCTATTCAACCTTTCTTCTTCTTCAACATCATCACCATTTTCATCTCCTTCTCCTTTATCCTCATCCTCTTCATTATCGATAGTTCCAAGTCTTAGTTACCAGCATGAACATCAGCTTCTTCTCCTTCCCCTTTTCTGTCATCCATGTAAGAAGCTAAACTGTCCTTTAATAGATCTGACCACATAGCATCTTGATGAAGTCTCCTAATTCACCCACTCCTGTATCCAAATCATCGGTTGAACCAGGTGACAAGGGTTGGAGGCTTTTCGTGGCATCTCTTCAAGAAATCTTTATTTTGTATCTGACATAAACATTTTATCAAGTCTTTCCTAGATTCCTATTTGATCTCAGTCAACACTGAAATTGGGTTCCCACTTTTATTGAGATGAATGTATTTTAAAGTAAAGATTTTCAGCAAAATAAAACCTATTTTATAATATGATTCAATATTTTCATATTCTGTCACTTCAGTTTTGAGAAAATACTTCAGCATCTCTTCCTTCTTATCCCTAAGCAGGGTAGTCATTTGCACATGGTTGACAAACATTACCACAAAATTTGGGATTTGGGAGATCAGTTATGACCTCTTTTGAGGGGTCTGCAAACTTTGTTAGACTATTGTTCTACTTTGAAAACGTCCTCAATGGCTTGTTTGTAAAATCTATTTCAATTTACATATCTATGTATGTAAATGCCTATTTCTGTTCTTTCCCTCTCTTCAGAGAATCCAGAGTGGCAAATTTTTCCTCTGGCTGGGATCTGGAAGTGGTCTTGCATTGCTCATTTGAAGAGAAGACGAAGACTTAAGGTTAGGTCTAATGCTAGGAGAGAAATCCCAAGAACCAGTCACACAGGGACCTGTTCACATTTGAAGATGCTCAGAGAACTAGGCCTTCACTTTTTAGTATTTTTGCTGGGTATAGAATTCTAGATTAGCAATTATTTTCTATCACCTTAAAGCTATTATTCAGTTGTTGACTGTCTTACCACCTTTTTATTGTTGCTGTTTCAAAAGTAAGGTGTCTGTCTCTCTCTCTCTCTCTCTCTCTCTCTCTGGCTGCTTTTAAGATTGCTTTAGTTTTCAACAGTTTTACGAAGCTATATCTAGGTAGCCTGTTTTTTAATTTTGCTTTTTTTCAGATGCTGCATGAGGCCCAGAACTCAAGAAATTTGTCATTATCAGATTCGCTTACATCCCATATTCTTCCTCTTGCCCTTCAAATCCTAAAAAGTCATAACATTACAGATACATTAGATATTTTCACTGTCTCATGTATCTATTTTTAGTCCCTGTGCTGCATTTTCAATATTTGCTATTGACTTCCTCTTCATTAAACCTATCTTTTGCTCTGTCCTATCTAATATCTATTCAAATACTGAATTCTCAGCTTCAGTTATTATATTTTTTCTATTCTAGAATGTACATTTGACATTTATACATCTCAATTTTTATGGTAAAAAAATTTTCCACCTGGTTATTTCATGTTTCTTTTCTTCATTTTCTAGAGCATATCAATCATGATCATTTTAAATCTAATTTAAATTAATTTAAATTTAATTGCTAATTCTAATCAATATCTGAAATATTATTTATCCTCTGTTAGTTTCCATTGTCCAGCTTTTCTCTCAGATTTAGTCAAATAGTGCTATCTCTTAGCATCAAGTCATTTTTTTAAAAGATTTAATTTTTTTTATTTTAGACAGAAAGAGCAGGGGGAGGGGCAGAGGGAGAATGAGAGAGAATCTCAATCTGATGTGGGGTTTAATCTCACAACCCTGAGATCATGATCTGAGCTATAGCCAAGAGTCAGATGTTCAACTGACTGAGCCACTCAGGTGCTCCTTTTAACATCGAGTCATTTTTAATTAAATTCTGGACATTGTATATTAAGAAACTTTAGAAAATCCAGGTATTGTGTTTCTCCACAGTAGGTTTACCCTGACTTTTGCCAGGCAGAGTAGAAAGTGTTCATCACCAACTAATTAGAGAGTGAGCTGGGTTGTGGCAGGCTTCAGCCAGTCTCAATCGAAAATATTCCCACAGCATAGCACTGTAGTGCTTCCAACTAAAAGCAGTACACACTGAGGGCCACTTCTCAGCAGCATGAGACTGCAAAACACTCCACTTTTTGAAAATGTGTGGCTGAACTTAAACATTCTGCCACATAGTTTCATAATGCTGCCAACGTCTTGAGGAGGAATCGGGAATGTTTTTAGTTCTTCTAGATCTCCAAAGTTGTCACTCCAACCTCACAAGCCTGCCAAAAGCTCTACCTATTCCTCTATGCTCAAACAACATGGGCTGAGCTCAGATTTTTAGACTCTTGTCTAAAATCCAGGATCAGCAAAAGTCTGACCAATTTCCAAGTATAAAGAGACTGCAGGTTGTCATTTCACCTCTCCAAGTTTTCTCTCTGGAACCCCAGACATTCTAGTACTCCTTGCTATAACAGCTCTGACATTATACGAATCATTTTTATATTCAATCTGTCTTTGTAATTCTCAGCAGGAATACCAATATGTCCAAATTCTTATCTGACATAATTTTTTTTTAGTATTTTATTTATTTATTAATGAGAGAGAGAGACAGAGACAGAGACATAGAGAAAGGGAAAAGCAGGTGCCTTGCAGGGAGCCTGATGTGGGGCTCGATCCTGGAACTCTGGGATCATGCCCTGAGCCAAAGACACACTCAACCGCTGAGCCACCCAGGAGTCCCTGACATAAATTTTCTTGCCCTATTTTGTTTTCTTTATATCCACATCACTACTTCTCATTGTATTACTTATAAAGGGTGTTTTACATCTAACTTTCCCTACTAAAACGTAAGTCCCAAGAAAACAAGAGCTTTCTGTACCCTCAGGATAAAATCAGACTGAATATTGCCTAACCATTGTATCCTTCCTTGTTCTACCATACTTCACTTACCATGCCTATTTTTGTTATATAGAAACAATGCCTATTTTTTTCTCTGTAAAGATTCCCAATGGCTTCATTGTTTTGCAGTATCAGAAAAGAGCAAAACCAATTCTACATGTACATATTCTTAATCAAAAACTCTTACTCCCTCACTCTGTTTCCTTACTTTCCCCTCTCGAAGAGAGAGAAATTCAAGATATATTTATTTTTGTTTCTTTCCTCCATGGTTCCTTCCTTTCATTGGGCTGTTGAGACCCTGACATTCATTTCTCTCTATGCTCAACTCTCTGCTGTAAGAAGCAGACCTACCCTCAGGCTCAGATGTGCCCTCTACAGCAGACTGCAGACCTGTCTGTTGCTGTCCAGGCGTTCTGGTATCCTCCATTCCAATTTTGCCTCAAATAGAGCCTGTGAGTCAGGCCACAGTTATCATCACAGTTGGCAGGCAAATATATTCAGAACCTACTATTCAGGCCCAACTCTTGCCAGTGCAAAGATAAAGATTTAAGAAGAGGAGTATAAAGTCCCCACCACTCTAAAGAACCCACCACTCTTGGGATCCCTGGGTGGCGCAGCGGTTTAGCGCCTGCCTTTGGCCCAGGGCGCGATCCTGGAGACCCAGGATCGAATCCCACATCAGGCTCCCGGTGCATGGAGCCTGCTTCTCCCTCTGCCTGTGTCTCTGCCTCTCTCTCTCTCTGTGTGACTATCATAAATAAATGAAAAAAAAAAATTTAAAAAAAAAAAAAAAAAAGAACCCACCACTCTAACAGGGGGTTCCAGTTACCTTCTCCAATACAGCTTTTCTGGAGCCATGAACTTAATTAAGAGAGTTATGCTCATTAATGAGGTAGATATTTTCATCTTCAACTGGCTCCTATCTATTCTTCCTTGGTTAGAAACAAAGAGAGATACAGAAAAGGGTTTTTAATTAGGAAATATCACCAGTATGTAAGGTTTGGGGGTTGGGAAAAAAGTTCTCAAAAATAAACCATATTTAAAGCTCAATCACAGAGGGGCGCCCCAGTTCACCTGGTATGTACATTGATTTTGAAATAATAATTTACTATAACTGCAAGAGATTAACAATTCTTACAAACACCTACAAATCTTGTAATCATATTTCTCTAGCTATGTTTTTGAAAGCATGTTATTTACCCAGAGGTATAAAATCTTTTCTGCAGACAAAAATAAATAAAACAATGGTTATTTGATATTTTGTATTTTGTGATATGCAGCTACCTAGTAGAATGTAATGACCAATAGCCCTGGTAATTCTACTAGCCTCAGACATGAAAGATGTTTTCCTAATCAATCTTCAAGGCAATAGATTTAGAAAAGTAAACAAATGTAAAAACTCCTTAAGTGCCAGTAAGTCACAATCATACAAGTAAAGCTGACTCCTCTCATCATACTTTATGTACCCTACAATGTGTTAATTCTGGCACCCTTCCAAGACCACAAGTTCCTTAAGGGTAAGAGCATGGGCTTTTTAAAAAAACAAAGCTAAGCCCTGTTTTGTTGTCTTTCTAACACATAGAGATTACTTTTCTATCAAGTTGTAGAAACTTTTCTTCTAAGGTTTAATAGCAAGAAATCAAACTGTAACTAAGTAAAAGAGATTTTATTTTTTCCTATAAAAACATCACCCCGAATTTAAATATTTCACTTGACTCTCCAGGCTCTACCTAGTTCTTTGGGATTCTGTATGTGAGTTTTTAACTAGCTAACAGCAAGAACGTTTTGTCCACAGAGGACCATCCACTATTACTGAACTGTAGAATGGTATTCTGGCTCAACCTGCATCAGATCACACCACTAAATACCCAACTATACCCTGAACTGTTCAAAGACTGAGAGGCAAACATGGACCCAGCATGAGTAGGAGAGAGAGGGGGATTGGATTGAGACCTCTGTGATGTAAATTTTAGGAATGAATGACTCCACTGGAAATGTCAAATGACACCAAGTTCTGAGAACTTACCAGGCTAGTTTCTAGACAAAACTTCCTACAGGTGATGCCAAAGGATGCAAAAGGATGCTTTGGAAAAGGAAGGGAAGACCCACTGCAAACAGAGCAAGAGCAGTTTGGAGGATTCAAGCACACACTGGATTCACCAGTGGCTAGTTTAGAATGCCTGAGTAATAGGCTGGGAGAGGAAAAAGTATAATCTGTATAGTATTGTATATGTGCCAAAATTTAAAGGAATGCATGTACATGAAGCATAAAGACCTAGAGTCTAGAAAGGAGGTATTTGAACTGTGGCTTGAAATACTGAAGAAAGTATTATAGAAAAAGAAGCTCTTGGAGATTTATTTTTTTTTAAAGATTTTATTTATTCATGAGAGACAGAAAGGCAGATGGAGAAACAGGCTCTATACAAGGAGCCTGACATGGGACTCAATCCCAGGTCTCCACAATCAGGCCCTGGGCTGAAGGCAGCGCTAAACCTCTGAGCCACCTGGGCTGCCTGCTCTTAGAGATTTAAAAACAAAGGATGATTGAGAGTTTTAGCCACACATGAATGGAATTTGGTCTTAGAACAAGTCTGAGCGGGTATAGACTAGAAGGAAATTCTCAAGCTCCAAACCACCTGGAAGAAAGTACACAAAAAGACTGTTCTACAGAATAGAATACAATACAGACAATTGGGCTCATTCCACTAAATTATCCATGGGAAGCATTTATCAGACACTGGTTTATAGCCTCAAGCTCTGATTGGCCTCAGGTCCAAGAAATAAAGAGATCTTCTGCTAAAGCACTTAATTCTAAAAGAAAAACAAAAATCTGAGGTTATCAACAAGTCTTAAGGACAGATGAGACTGACTCTCTTCAGACCTGAATCTCAAATCCTGGTGGTCAACATAAAAAGAAGCTGAGGTGCTGGTAAATTCTCTGAAGCCGTGGGCATCAATAAATTTCCAAACTATTCCAAGAAGGTTGTAGCAGATGGTATTAATGCTCCCCACTGATCCCATTAGATCCCTTTATATCCTATCCCAAACTGACAGGGACTCACACACACCAGTGGGCTCCTGGTGCCTCCAAGTTCTTTGGTGTGAAATGGCCACCCACAGGGTTCACAGGTCCTGGCCCTGTCCACTAGAACTATTGGCACCATAAGCAAAGTGCAAATACACACTGAGAAAGAGCTATGCTACATGGTTTCTCACATGGTATCACTTTCCAGAATATCCTAAGGATCTGATTCGTGTTCCATAACCATACACAGACTAGGTTAACTATTGACTTGAGAAGAACAACCTAATGGGAGCTGCACATGGTTAACTTTGTAGCTATGGGCCATATTAGAAATGACTTCAATAACCAGTCTCAAAGTACCCACCAGAGAGGCGAAGCTTCCTATTTCCCTTTAAGAGGACTCAAAGGGCTCCATGAGATGAAGACTGCAGGAGGACCAGTCATCCTCCTCCCCCTCTACTCCTTCTGAATCTGCAACTCCACAGCTAAATAACAAAATTAGACTTTACTAGTATAACTCAAGGCTGGGAAGGAGTTCTTTCAGTTAACTTCATAAATTATAGGATTAAAGCTAGTAGGCAGCAAACCTTTGGAATTCAAAAGGTGTTGACTGTTTTTAAATGTTTCCCCCCCCCCAAAAGGTGAACCACTGAGAGAGGTGTTCCCTTGCCCTGCCCCACCCAGCAGCACAGCAAAAACTGGCTGACAATCCAAAATGAAAACCCGATTAGGAGGAAGACCTAGAGGAAGGAGTAGAAGGACGCATGAACTAAGGGGCTAAAAGGATCAAAGGTCTTAGGTGAAAAAAAGCAGGTTCATCAAGGGGAGACTCTTCTTTCTCTTCGGGGTTGCATAAAAAGTACAAATATTACTTATTCAAAACCCAGATATTAAATAAGAAGTAAAAATAAAATAAGAGCATAGCAATCACTAAGTGAATGGAACATCCCCTGAACCTACAACGCATAAAATCAATAGTTCTTTGGGCAGCAAAGTGAAAGGATGCGGAAACCAGTGTGTGAAAACAGGTACCAATATAAAGACATTACAGATCCATGAGAATAGGTCATGTAAAACTAGATTATCTGCTGCTACACTATCAACTACAGAACAGTTCAGAAACAGCCTACTTAAGTTTCTGATATGCAAGTGTCTCCTTCAAAATAGAAATTATTATCATTATCTATTTCACAATATCTCATAACCAGCTGTGCAAAACAGTAACCCATCACACTAAAATTTTCAGAACAAGTATCAAAAGCCCTTAACAACCTCCTAAATAGTTGATATTTGTATATTTATGACTTATTTCGGTTATCTTTTTGTCACACAGATGTTTGATTTCTGAAAATTGCATGGTTAAAAAAATTAACTGCTGAGAAAATTAAGACCTTATAGAAAACTAATGAAAGCCATTGAAAATATGTTTACATTCATAAAAATAAACAAAACAGTACATTAAATTAGGCAAATAAGGAACATTTTCCATCTTCCACTTCTGGTGAGGACAATATTATGAATTTCCATTTTCTATCATCCACACTGTTGAAACCTTTCAAGAATCTTCCTCAAGCACTGTTCCCCACCACCAGCAGTTTCAGTAATATTTTGTTTGCAGATAATAGACTATAATGGCCTTATGTGTCCAGTTGGCTAGGCTATAGTAACCAGTTATTTATCAAATAGTACTCTTAGCGTAGCTGTGAAGGGATTCCACAGATGTGGGTTTTTGTTTTTGTTTTTTTCACAGATGTCGTTAATACCTACAATCAGTTGACTATAAGTAGATTACTGCCAAAACTGCAGATGGCCGGCCCTCAGCCAATTAGTCAAAGGCCTTAATTGGACCTGAAGCTGGCCAGAGATGTTCTGCCTCAAGACTGCAATGTCAACTCTTATCTGAGTTTCCAGCCTGTAAGACTGCTAACTTGATCCCAACTTGCCACCCTAACAATCACATGAGCTAACTCTTTGAAAAAAAAAAAAAAGAAAAAGAAAAAAAAATATATATATATATACACCTCCATCGTACTGGTTCTGTTGCTCTTCAGACTCGAACTAATAAATACACATTCAGAGACTTATGTAACTCTCTACCCCTTTATGTTACACCTTTCTTATTTACTGATCCTCCTTATCTCAGCCTCATTTACACTGAGCTCAGCTCCCACTCCACTCTGGAACCTACCAAATACAATTCTTGGAACTGAGGTTTTTTTTTTCCAAGTTTTTGCTTCAATAATCTCTGTATCTTTACTTCTCTATTTCTATCCCTCAGGCCCTTCTTTTTCTAATGATTAGAAAAGACAGTAATAAATATAATTGGCCTAAACTAGGATGAAAATTCTTATACAAATGTATATTTGCATGTACAGATCCCTGCATTAGGGAAATTTCAGACTGCAAAAGACTGTTAACAGAGTCACAGTTCTTGAACTATATGTAAGGTACATTTTAAAGTGGTATTTTCATTCCAATAAAGAACACAGAACTGTTTCTTTACAATCAGAGCTGCAGTGGTGAAATAAAAGTCAAAGGGAAAGTATAATTTCCATTTACAGGAATCAAATTCTTAATCCAGTACCAGAACATGCTTCTTTAAAAATCCAAACATCCTGATGCATGAAAAACTCCTTTTTCAATGATCAACTATAAACTTCAGAGTTCTAGAATTGTCTAATAAGATATTTCAACAGTATTTTTTTAATGCTAAACTTTCAAGTTACTCAGATCCCCTAAAACTGAAACATTCCAGTGTGTAAATAGCCAACTGGAATCAATACCTATTAACTTAGCCTTGTAAATGCACTAAACAGTATAAAGAGACACATTAAATATTTAAAATAACAATGGCATCCTCACCTCCCACATCAACCTGTAATCCATATTTTCATCCAAGTCTTCTGGCATTCTCTTCTCTCCAGCAAACGGTCCAAATTTTTCACCCTGTGTAGTGATGATTACATTTAAAAGGGGTCAGTGTAATAATCAAGTTACTAAAACAAACTTATTTCTTTTCTGGAAATTTTTTTTTTCTCCAAACCTTCATGCCCAATGAGTGAGACACATTTAAAGTATTAACTAATTTACGCAACACAAAATATTTACATATTTAAAATCCAATTTAATCTGTTTTCGGTTTAAGAGCCCAAGTCCACAATACAGGAGCCAACATAAAAGGGTTAAATTGCTTAACATTCAAATTCTGACAAGGCCTCTGGCAAGTGGTCTTAATGTGACAAGCATTGAGTTTTGCCTGACTTGAGAGACAAGCCCACCAGGCAGAAAATCACCTGGTTTCCATAAAAATCATAAATTCATCCCAATTATGAACAAGAAAGAAAGTAGGCCTGCCATTCTTAGAGGAAGACTGTTCATAAATAAAGTTTAAATTCCCCTGCCAATCTTTCAAACAGCAGAGGCAGCACACTGTAAACCAGAGCCTCTCACAGTATATGCCATAGAGCCCACCTGGCATGAGAATCAACAACCACACTTGTTTCAAATTCACAATTCTGGGCTTCTTAAAATCAGAATCTCTGGGAATAGGGTGCGGGGGAGCTGTGTTTTGACAAGTTCACAGGTGAGAAGCACTGGTGGCTGGCCCTCCGCAGTTGTGAGGAAGGCTCCAGGGTAAGAGACATTTGTTTTTTCAACTAAGGCAACCAGAGCAGAGATTGGACAGACAGGCAATGGAGTCAAGTTCGTCCAGCCAGACCATCGTAAAACATATGCAGAGAGGACACTGGGACATTGATGCCTTTGTAAGAGTCCTCCAAGCCTGCCTGTGCCTAGTCTTCAGGAGACCCCTTCCCTTCCTAAGAGGAAGAAAATGCCAACTAAAATTGCCAGAGGAACTTTGATTAACATTGCTGGAGGCAAAAACAACCACCAACCAATGCCACATTTTGAGGAATATAAGTTACTTAGTGAACAGCAGAAAACCCAACTCCTGAAAAATAGTAAAATGTTAAAGCTTAAAGGGATTAGAGCTAACTAACCCAGCCCCTCATTTTACAAATAAAAAGATTCCGAAAAGCTACAAATAATGGCAGCACCCAAAAGACCTATTCTTTAATGTTAATTTAGGAACAAAAAATAGCTACAGAGATTCCTCAAATCCAGATCATAATCTGAAATAACCCAAGCACAAGCATAAGACTGCTATTTATAGTAACAGAGTTACTATGAATATGCAAGCAAATTTCAGACACTGGAAGCCAGCTTTGCCTCTTCCCTCCTTCCACGCCTCACTAGCCACTTCATGCCAAAACTAGGTTCTGAGCATCACTTCTCAGGCAGATACGACAACCCCAGAGATGGCTTTACTTTAAAAAGTAATCATTTTTCACCTCAACATGGGACCTTACCATTATTTAATGGTAGTTAAGAAAAGCTATACAAGCAATTAAAGAAGTGGGGCACCTGGAGGGGCTCAGTCCTTTAAGGGTATGACACTCCGCTTCTGCTGAGGTCAAGATCTCAGGGTCATGAGATGGAGCTCTGCTTCAGGCTAGGCACTCAGGGTGGGGACAGGTACTCAGCTTGAGATTCTTTCCCCCTTCCTCTGCCCCTATCCCCCTCTGCTCCCCGCTCTGCTCTGCCCCTCTCTGGTCCCCCCAAATAAAGTCTTTAAAAAAATGAAAGAAGAGGGGGTGGAATTAATATATATTGAACCACTATGTGCCACACTGCAAATGTTAGAATTCTCAATATGTGAGAATTTCCCCATCTAACAGCAAAAACACTGAGAATCAAACAGTTTAAGTAAGTTGCTGGATTAAAGTCAACCACCTAGGGATGCCTGGGTGGCTCAGCGGTTGAGGCATCAACCGAAGGCATCTGCCTTCGGCTCAGGGTGTGATCCCACGGTCCCAGGATCAAGTCCCATATCAGGCTCCCTGCATGGAGCCTGCTTCTCCCTCTGCCTATGTCTCTGCCTGCCTCTCTCTCTCTCTGTCTCTCATAAATAAATAAATAAAATATTTTTAAAATAATAAAAAATAAAGTCAACCACCTAGCAAAGATCACAGAAGGGCTTAGGAACCAGTGGTTTATTTTGCTCAGGCACCATCTGCTTCACCATGCCAGCACTCAAAACCCTCACAATAACCATGTGACCCAGTGCCCAGGCAGCTCACCCTCCTCTTCTCACTTTCCATTAACTACAACATTTAGTAACTCTGTTGGCCATGCCTTGCTCATAGTAGTCACTCCATATGTGGGCTGTTGAACTGCCGGAAGAAACTGATGGGCTGCTGTGAAAGCCAGTCAGGACGACAGACCAGAAAATAAGGTGTGTTTTTGGTAACAAAACTGAGGATTTGGTATTAATGCATGAAGTTCACCTTTCCACTCCACGTATCCACATATTTAGCATTTATCAACCACTGCAGAATGTAATAATCTAAGTTACACACTTTCCAATGCAACAGATCTACCCATGCCAGTCAGGTTGTCTCTACAGTTCAAATTGGGAGGGGGGAAAGAAAGGAATCAATCAATTCAGCAGTGTTCAAAGGACTGAAGAGGAAGGATGGAGACCCAAATAAATGCATTGGAATCAGTTTAAAAGACTGCTTGGGGGACTCCTGGGTGGCGCAGCGATTGAGCATCTGCCTTTGGCTCAGGGTGTGATCCCCGAGTCCCGGGATCAAGTCCCACACTGGGCTTCCTGCATGGCGCCTGCTTCTCCCTCTGCCTGTGTCTCTGCCTCTCTCTCTGTGACTCTCGTGAATATATAAATAAAATATTTAAAAAAAAAAGACTGCTTAGTTGCATGTCTAGCAAGATTATTTAAAAGACTTGCAGCTTTGAAAATTCACAAGAATCAGGACTCTGATTTTAAAGCCTCACTGTTAATAGTGAATGAGCACTCTATCATAAACTCAAAATACCAAACTATAATAATATGGCTTTCAATTTTTTTCTCCACCCCATACTAAGAAATAAATTTTATATCTCAGCTTGGTATATTCACACGTACACATAGAAACACACACATAAAACTAAAATACAAATGTCTTTAAACAATGCTACCCTTACTCTGTACAACATGCTCCTATATTTTATACTCTATTTCACTTCACTTTTAAAAAAAAATACTAGTTCTGACCCAGTAAGTTAATTTCATAACTCATTAATGGCTTGCCATCCAGTTTGAAAAACACTGACATTAAAAACAAACATATAGGAGGCCAATTTATAAGTATGCCAGTGAGTATATTAGCATGATCTGATCAAATACACTTGAGTTTCTGTAGCTGCAAGATTATGGAAATATAAATAGCCAACTCTTAATTATCCTTAGCACTTACAGTATGAAACACTGCAGATAATTAAAATACTTTATATTTGACTATAGATGAAGATTTTGTAGTTACTGGGCCCAATCTCACTGTGAAGCTTTCCCCTGAGGATCCTAGCACCTGCTACCCCCATTTCTCTAATTCCTTGTTTGTCCTTGTTTCTACTACACAAACAGCACTTTCTTATCATTGTGATTTTACTGCATATTCTGCTTTATTCATTAGCCATTTCCCACAGGAATTCTAAACTAAGAGTAAGTCTCTTCTACCTCAATGGGCTTCAAAACTGCTTGGGTAACACACCTATGAAAGGAAGATTTGGGGTACACACCCCACATAGATGTGATGACTTTTTTAGCTGAACCATATGAAACTGCCAATATTTTTTTTTAATTTTTTTTTAACTTTTATTTATTTATGATAGGCACACAGTGAGAGAGAGAGAGAGGCAGAGACACAGGCAGAGGGAGAAGCAGGCTCCATGCACCGGGAGCCTGACGTGGGATTCGATCCCGGATATCCAGGACCGCGCCCTGGGCCAAAGGCAGGCGCCAAACCCTGCGCCACCCAGGGATCCCGAAACTGCCAATATTTTATCATTTTCAAATATCAAATGAACATTTTTCATATGATTCATTACAATATAAATTATATATACATATACATTACCATAATCAACATAAGCTGAGGTTCACAATTAATGACAGGAAGAAAACCACTTTTTCAAACTGTCTTCTTGAAAATTTCAAAATTTTTTGGCTGACTTCTTGTCTTCATTGGTTTTACCCTCTGTGATTAAGATGCTGAAGATCTACTAGCAGCAAGAAAACTGTCAACCGTACTATTTTCTTGCTGTTCCTGTGTGCCTCCATTATTGATGTTTTCTTCATTGCAAGAATTTTCCTAGAATTCTTCCCATCAAGCTATCTAAGGGGTCACTATCTCAAATGCTTACAAGGTCAGGCAAGAAAGCAGCACAACATCTGACATCCAACAGCAAACATGTAAAGGACCTATTAGGCAGTGACTCAGAAGCTGGAAGGGCATGCCCACTTAAGCTTTTCCAGGGCAACTGAATGTTGCTATATCACAATGGAAACCTCACATTGCTAGATATCTGCAAGTGGTTTTAGAGACTCTGACAACTCAAACGAGTGTATGAAATCACTACTTTTCCATGCTGGCAATGAACTCCAAGTTTTCAAAACTCTGCAGGTCAAATAAAATGTGAGTTCAAGACAATTCAAAATGAACTGTGTAGACAGTGAACTGTTCAGGCAAACTCACCTCTCAGACTGGCCCACTGCCCAGCCTACAACGGTGCTTCTCTGCTGTTTCTAAACAGAGCAAATAATTAATCTATTCAGTTTGCCACCCACTGGACTAGATGGTAACTTTTTTTTTAAGATTTTATTTATTTATTTGAGAGAGAGAGGGGAGAGAGAGAGCACAAACAGGATAGGGAGGGGCAAAGGAAGAGGGAGCAGACTCCCCACTGAGCAGAGAGTTGGACTAGCAGTTTGATCCCAGGACCCTGGGATCATGGCTTGAGCTGAAGGCAGACCTTTACTGACTCAGCCTCTGAGGCACTGGACATTAACTTTTAATAAACAAAAAAGTATGCTTATAAACATGGGCCATTTTCTCTCATTTTGCTTAAAATTAGTAAGAAGTTGAAAGCAAGATTTACTGCAGATATCTTCCTTAGAACAGTGGAAAGAACACTAGCTGAGGCTTCACGAGACCTGGATCCTAATCCCTGCTCTGCATTGATTAGCTGGGACACATTCGGATGTCACAAACTTCTGAGCTTTAGTTTCCTCATCTATAAAACTTAGGAATTTGGAGTAGCTGATTTCTAAGATTCCTTCCAGCTCTTAAATTCTATTAGAAAGAGCTTCCAGGGGCCAAATTTAGAACAATTTGAGAATCAAAGAAAATAAAAGAGTTACTGATTGAAACACATTAGCACATAAACACATTAATTCTTAATGATTGTCCGAGAAAGAGAAAAAAATTTAAACCTCATTTGCCATCATCAGAGGGTAATAACATGTTAAAATTAGTAGAGGGAAAGGGGCACCTGGGTGGCTCAGTTGTTTATGCATCTACCTTCCGCTCAGGTCATGATCCCAGAGTCCTGGCATCAAGCCCAGCATCAAGCTCCCTGCTCAGGGAGTCTGCTTCTCCTTCTCCCTCTGCCCTTACCAACCCCCCAACCATGCGCGTGCTCTCTCTCTCAAATAAATAAATAAATAAATACATACATACATACATACATACATACATACATACATAAATAAAATATTAAAAAAATAGTAGAGGGAAAGAACTAACATTTTGTCCCACCTTCTCAATACCCTAGTTCATGAAAACCAGACAACAGCAAATAGAGGGAAAACTCTTCTCTACAGAAGACTGCTAATTTGTAAATAAAGGAGCACTATTCATTTGAATGAAATCACCATTTTGAAAGCCCTAACAATGTAACTGATTCAGGCAAGGGTTATCAATGGATGCTAAAATCAGTAGATACAGGTTGATAGTGAAATATATTCATACAGTATCAGCTCACAGATTACTGGTTTAAGCACAAGGTCCCTTTAAATGGAAAAATGACATTACCCACGTGTTGGCACTACTAACAGTGGGAAAACCAGACATTATATACCCGCGACTATAATGCAATCTGAAGTAAACCATTCTAACCCTTCATTCCTCAGTGTCTGCCATAGGACCTTGAGAGGGGTGTCTGCTGAACTCTACAGGCACTTCCAGGGCGAAAGGGCAAGCGAACATGAATGGACCTCTTCCCCTTTGTCCTGTCTCTCACCCAGCACCTGGGGAGATCCATGCTACCTAGGAAGAGAGCAAATGGATAAAAGACACATGAGAGAGAGGCAAGTGTTTCCTGCGATTCCTGCTGCTAACACTGCACTATTTATTGAAATGTAAAAAGTATCCTGAGGGTAGAGAGAAATATTTAATACACAATGTCAGAGAAATTTAAAAAATTAGTAAAATAATCTATAGCTAACTTCCAGAATTGAAGAAATACAGAAGATAAACACATTAAATGAAGCCCTGGGAGAATAATCAGATAAATCCAGATTGTGAGATACTCTACAATTAGCCAGATCTCCTCAGAAAGTCACTGTTGTTAATATGGGAAACAGGAAGAGGGAGACCATTAAGAGATTTGACAGACATAACCAAATATAATAGGTGGTCACTGATTCAATCCTGGTTCAAAAAACAAGCAACTATAAAAACATTTTGGAGGCAACTGGAGCAATTTAAATATGGGCTGGAATTAGAAGATGTTAGAAAATTACTGTTATTTTTGTTGAATGTTAAAATGATATTATGGCTATTTAGAAGAACGTCCTCTTAAAGAAATATTGAGGGGAAAAATTGTCATAATGTCTGAATTTACTTTAAACTGGCTCAGTGAATTAAAAAATATATACATGTAGATAAAGTAAATTGTATGAAGTGAATCAATCTGCAGTTGCATCATTCATATGTGAATTAATGATAATTTTTCACAGAAGGAGTCTAGGGTCCCCACTTAGAACCAAATTTTTTTTCAACATTAAACAATTGTGCATGTGTTGCTCTTGCAGTACAATTAGGCCTTCAACAAAGTGTGTTTCTAAAAAGTTCAGTATGAAAAAGATCCAATCCTCTACTATGTTCAGTATGAAAAATATCCAGTCCCTACTATGATTGTGGGGGCAGAGATCAATTGCCTTGCTAGATCCATACTCCTTAGTACTGGAATGCTGACCTTATTGAGGGTAGTAATGTATGTAAGTAGAAAAACTACATTTACCAGCTTCCCACTTAAATAGGGAAGAGAGCTAACAACCTGCAGAAATCATTATACAAACCAACCACAAAGGCTCTTATAGGAGGGCTAAGTCAGCTGGCAGGTACACCCTAGGGCGTTGGTTACTTTCTTTTTCTCCCCACCTGAAGTAAAAGCATAATACCTGGAGCTACAGCAGCCATCTGGAAGCCAAGAGCATGCAAAGACTTCCACCTCAACATCTTAAGCCACCAAACTGATAGCAGCAAATACCTACATGCCAACTTCTTGTTATAGGGAGAACCTAATCCCCAAGGTTTAGATTACTGTAGTTGTCTCTAATACTTTCAGCTACCACAGCAAATGTCAAGGAAAAGAAATACACTAGTGCCCAAAATATAACAGAATCATTCTTTTCTTTTTTTTAATTTTTATTTATTTATGATAGTCACACAGAGAGAGAGAGAGAGGCAGAGACACAGGCAGAGGGAGAAGCAGGCTCCATGCACCGGGAGCCTGATGTGGGATTCGATCCTGGGTCTCCAGGATCGCGCCCTGGGCCAAAGGCAGGCGCTAAACCGCTGCGCCACCCAGGGATCCCAGAATCATTCTTTATGAAAGGAGTTCCTTATAAAACAAATATGAAATGGGAAGTGCAGGAAAATTATGAGGAAAAAGTGATTTTGGACATACAATGACCTGCATATAGCACCCTCTGTTAATTCCAACCCTAAGCTACTTGCCTCTCTTGAGCAAAACAACTGCAACTAGAGTATACGGCCAACTGGACGTAAGTGAAGCCTTAGTTTCTGGCAAAAAACTGGTGTGAAGCATTTTCTGCAGGGGAGTAAGTAATAAACTGTAAAACAGCAGAAGAGCCAGTGCTGAAGACTGGAAATGCTGAGAAAATTTTGCAAGTCAGAGATGGGGGAGAGGGCTCCAGCCTACACATTCTTTTCCATGTTTACAGTCCAGGAAAGTACAAGGAGACCAGACAGCTAAGGAACAGAGAATTGACAGCCTATCCAGTGCAGGCCCATGGCGATACAGAGTCCTTTGCCTGTAAGGAAGGACTGACACCACAGAGGGTTTTGTAATAACTGATCTTGGGCTTCGATAAAACAACCGAGGCAAACTGCCTATACAAAGGGGCCCAGCTGCCTGAGAGAGAAAGATTAGCAGAAAAATGAGAACCACTCTGTAAAACTGAACTTCTACAGGAGACAGAATGCTTTAATTCAAAGAAATACCTCAATTGCACAAGGAAATTTAAAGAAATTCAAGTAGAGTACTCAAACACATACATACACACATACTGCTAAGAGTGGGGCAAAAGAAAAAAAAAACATCATTTCCCAACTAAATATTTTTAGAGAATGAGTTGAAAGAGAAATACACTAACTTGAAAATCACTTACCCAGTCAGGAAGTCCTTTACAGTCAGGTGGAAGGAGAGCTACTCAATGATATACACAGACTCAGAGAGAATATTATCCACATGATGATGTGAAAAGGAATCACAAAAAGTCTCTAGCTAAACAAATGAACCAGAACAAAGGAAAGAGGATGGCAGAAGAAAATGAATAGCTGGCCTATAGACACACAAAATCAGTGACAATTAACAGGGTGTGTAGACTATATAGGCTAACTAACAATTCTTGAAGTATATCAGGGATATACTCTTAGAAGTTCTATTAAGTAAGACACCATTTAATCAGAACCCAAGGGTTGTTGGGGAAAGACAACAGGAAGGCAAAAGCATCCCAAAAGTTGCACAGCATGGGGTGGCAGCAGGGAGGGAAGAAGACAGTAATGGAACATCTTGTAGAAGAAACTGTGTGTTTTTGTGGGAAAAACAGTTGAGCTTGAGCTATCAGATAAAAAAAAGCATGTCCATCATATTGTGAAGGAGGGAGAGAGTAAGTAAATCACTAAAGAAAAAGAGTAGAGGGGATCCCTGGGTGACTCAGCGGTTTAGCGCCTGCCTTTGGCCCAGGGCTCAATCCTGGAGTCCTGGGATCGAGTCCCACATTGGGCTCCCGGCATGGAGCCTGCTTCTCCCTCCTCCTGTGTCTCTGCCTTTCTCTCTCTCTCTCTCTCTGTCTATCATAAATAAATAAATAAATCTTTAAAAAAAAGAAAGAAAGAAAGAAAAAGAGTAGAATTAACAAAGTAATCAGAGGGGAGAAAAGAATGAACAGTGACTTGAACAGGCAACAAAATAAGGAAAATTTCAAAATAAGTCACAACATAAAAGAAGTAATAAGCATAAAGAAAGATGACAAGAACTACATCATCTATGGGATGCCTGGGTGGCTCAGCAGTTGAGCACCTGCCTTCAGCCCAGGGTGTAATCCTGGAGTCCCAGGATCGAATCCCATATTGGGCTCCCTGCATGGAGCTTGCTTCTCTCTCTGCCTATGTCTCTGCCTCTTTCTGTCTCTCATGAATAATAAAAAATTTAAAAAAAAACTAAAAAAAAAGAACTAAATTATCTATATTGGCCATTACACTAAATATGAAGGAGATAAATTTTCTCATTAAATAAGAATTATGCATTATGAAATACAATCTAACTACATGATAAAATATAAAACAAAATGATAAAAAATGAATTTAAGTGAGTAGACACAGAGATGCAAAGAAAGGCAATAGCATCAATATCAGACAAGAATTAAATCAATTGCTGAATGTATTAAACAGAACATTATATATTAATAAAAACATATTTATGAAGAAGATATGAGTGAGAAAAGTATAAAAATACTAAAGATGCACAAACTTTCAGTTATAAAAAAAGTCACATAGATAAAAAGTACAGCATGGGAATACAGTCAATAATACTGTAATAATGCCATATGGTGACTGACAGTGACTACACGCATTGTGATGAACACTGAGTAATGTACAGAATTGTTGAATCAATATGCTGTACACCTAAAACTAACATTGTATGTTAATTATATTTCAATAAAAAATGGTTAAAATGGCCAGTTTTAGGCTATGTATATTTTATCAAAATAATTTAAAAATCAATCAACTTTTCACCAAAAAATATATATACATGAAGAACTAAAGTGGGAGATTTTAAAGCCCCTCTTTCGAAACTGGACAGATTTATTAAGTAATAAAAATAATAATAAGTGGAGTCTTTCGGTGGCACTAAAAAAGGCACTAGAATTTAAATGAAAACTTGAAAAACAAAATAAAAATAAAAGTAAGAATTTTTTTAAATGCCATTAATTTTAGGGGCACCCAGGTGGCCCAGTTGGTTAAGAGTGTTCAACTCTTGGTTCCGCTCGGGTCATGATCCCAGGGTCGTGAGATCAAGCCCGGTATCAGCCTCTATCCTCAGTGCAGAATCTGTCTGAGATTCTCTCTCCCTCTCCCTCTGCCCCTCCAGCTCATGCAGTCTTTAGCAAATAAATAAATCTTTTTTTTAAGGCAATTAATTTTAAAACTTTTAAGTTAAATATCCACCAAGAATTTAAAAAGAGTATCACTCCTATCCTAATAATACAAAAGGCCAATAAACTACAAAATCATAACTCTTCTTGAGGAGAGCACTGGCTTACCCATGACAGAACATGGAAGGAACCACTGCCAGCCAACACACAAGCAGATAAGAAATCAACTAACATTTTAATGGTTTGCCAAAGGATGCATTTGAGAGAGCCTGACCATATAGAACTAGCGAAGCCCCAGACCTAAGAGGAGTTCACACACATTTGCAGGCTCTTCTCCAAAGAACCTCCCATACAAGAAAGACTGGGGGACAGACAGGAGACAGAGAGACTCCTCAGTACTGCAGGCATGCAAGAGGAGAATAGCAGCTCCTTCAAGAATGGTACAACACCTCACACCTCCTGCCCCGCCCTTTCTCCCATATGAGAAGAAGCCGTTAGCCACTTCAAGAAAAGCAGCACACTATCACCTCAAGGACCAAAGACACAAAGATCCACTGCCTCTAGAAGGGCAGGAAGTAATACAGACTCAGGAACTTATACCATAACCATTAGAGGATTTCTACCTTGGGGTAGGGGACAGGAAACCCTCTCCTGGCAAAACACCAACCTAATACAAGGCAAAAATTTGGCTCCTATGGAGAATACACTGAGAAATGTTAAGAAAGCCCAACTTCTACAGATGAAGCTGGTAACTCCTAGATAAGAATGAAGCTGACAGAGATCTCAAGAAAAAGAATCTATAAAAAAAAAAAAAAAAAAAAACACAGCAGTCTACTACCATGGGAAGGGCAAGAACAATGCAGCATGGTGAAGGAACGCCTCTATGATGATGTATTCAGGGACAGAAGAGTTGAATGTAGAACGTAAACATTGAGAAAATCCTTGAACACCCGAGCCATGCCCAATACAAGGGGATTCTAGAAGAATCTGAAGCCTGTGGTGCACTGCAGGTAACAATAGCAAGCAAACCCATCTTAGCTCTATTTTTTTTCCATCTTAGCTCCTAACTAGATTGAGCCAAATTCCCAGCCAACAAAAAATTAAAAAATAAATTAAAAGTGTGCATATTGTGTGCATATTTCCAGGCATAAATGCTATTTACAGTACTCTTGATTATTTCACAATGATGTTGACATTCTATCAAAACTATAGGGGATCCCTGGGTGGCGCAGCGGTTTGGCGTCTGCCTTTGGCCCAGGGCGCGATCCTGGAGACCTGGGATGGAATCCCACGTCGGGCTCCCGGTGCGTGGAGCCTGCTTCTCCCTATGCCTGTGTCTCTGCCCCTCTCTCTCTCTCTCTCTCTCTGTGTGTGTGTGTGACTATCATAAATAAATACAAATTAAAAAAAAACAAAAAACTATAAGACAGGAACACTTGGGTGGCTCAGTGGTTGAGCCTCTGCCTTTGGCTCAGAGTGTGATCCCGGGATCCCCAGATCAAGTTTCACATTGGGCTCGCTGGAGGGAGCCTGCTTCTGCTTCTGCCTATGTCTCTGCCTCTCTCTCTCTCTCTCTGTGTCTCTCATGAATAAATAAATAAAATCTTTTTAAAAAAAACAACTATAAGACATACAAAAAAGCAAGGAGAAAATAGCCAATTGTGAAGAAACAAAGCAATCAATGGAACCAGATTCAGAGATGACACAGATGTTGGAACTATCAGATAAGGACTTCAACAATAACTATGTCTAATTTGTCAAAGAATCTACTAGAACAGACAGTTAACCATGCATTAATACAGAGAAGATTTCAGCTGAGACATGTACACTATAAGATGGAGAGTCTAGTGGAAATATTAGAAATAAATAGGGTATCAAAGATGAATTCCTTTGACAGACTCACCAGGAAACTTGGCACAACTGAGAAAAGAGTCAATAAACTTGATAAGGCAATAAAAATTACCTAAACTAAAACACAAAGTAAAAAATAATAGAAAAAGCAGAACCAAGCATATAAAGGCTGTGAGACAGTACATATCAAATGGTCTGACACACATGTAATCGGAGTCTCAGAAGAAAGATTACATTAGAATATTTAAATAGACAATGCCTGAGAATTTTCCAAAAATGATAAAAGACATCAAACCACATATTAAAGAAGCAAGTTTTTTTAATCATAGACACATCACATTTAAACTTTTAAAACTCAAGCTAGAAAAATCTTGAAAGTAGAGGGGTAAAAGATATTTTGTACAGAAAGGCTTTGAGCAAACTTCTTGTCAGAAACTATGTAAGTCAAAAAGCAAAAACAAATAAGCAACATCTATAATGTAATGTGAAAAAATAAACTGTCAACCTCGAGAACATAGCAAAATACTTTTTCAGACAAACGAAAACTTAGAAAATTCATTGCTAGCAACCTGTAATATTAGAAATGTTCAAAAAATATGGTTCAAGCATATGGAATATGAAACCAGACAGAAATTTAGTTCAAAACAAAGAAATTAAGAGTTCCAGAAATGTTAAAATATATATAGATACATAATGAAGACCATTTGTCTTATTTTTAATTGCTCTAAAAGTCAACTGATGATCTAAAGGGAACACAGTAAAAACGTAAGGTTTATAACATAAAATAGATGAATATAATAGCGTAAAGGATGGGATGGAGGATTTGCAAGTTTAACAACTGTATCTCACATCGTCTTTGGCATCTCTCCCTGTCTAACAGAGAGAGAAGTGTCTAACAGACACTTCAAAATCAACTTGCTTTCCCCTCAGTTCCTGATCCTCCTCCTTCAAGCCTGCTCCACTTACAATCTATCCCAATCTCAGTTGTTGATTATCAGTCAACCCTTCCAACTCCTCAGGCTAAAATCCTTGAAACCATCTTTGATCCTTCCCCTTCTTACCGCCTTAACTCATCAACATACTCCCTTACTGCTATCTTCAAACTACACACTCAGCACTGCAACCATCTTGGTCTAAGCCACCATCATCTCTCACCCAGATCACTGCAACAAAATCCTAGTAAGTCTTCCAGGTTACACATTTGTCCTGTGGCTGACTATTCTCAACACAGCAGTTAGAGGGGACCCTTGAAAAAACTCAAGTGAGATCATGTCATTCCTCTGCTCAATACACTGCAGTCATTCCCTGTTCCATTCAAAGGAAAATGGCATCTTTACAATGGCCTGAAAGAAATATGGCTCTTAGCACATTTCCTTTCACTAGCTCTCTGACCTCCTCCTCTAATAGTCTGCTCCTGCTCATTCTCATCTAACTGCACTGGCCTCCTTGTCCTGGGACACAACAAACTCCGATCTTAGCCTTCATTCTAGCTGCTGCCTAGGATGCTTTTCCCCTAGAAGTCAACTTTCCTCCCATCCTGTAAGTCACTGTCCAAACCTCCCTTGCTTAGTGAGGACTAACTAGACCACCTATTTACAGTAACTTCCCCACACTCAAATACACACACTCTGCCAAGTCATCGGTGAGATGGATATATGGAATGATCTGAGTTCAAATTCTGACAAATCCATTTATTATTGATATAACGTTCCTCAAAATCAGTTCCCTCACCTATAAAACAAGGATCATAATGGCTACCTTACAGACTTGCTGTAGGACTTGCATATGAACTGTGTGACACATTCAGAGACTACAGCCTCGTTCATTCTACTACTAGCAACTAGCGCAGTGCGTAGCAACTTCAGTTGCTCAATAAATATTTGTTGAAAAAATTGTCGCTTTTATCATCAAACACAAAAAAACAAACCATGAAGTTTCTGAGAAAACCTCAGTTTAAGTGGGTTATACAACTTAACATCTAGAATAACACCAGGAAATACAGAGCTGCATTGAGTCACTATCCTAGAGTGTAAATGTGTAAACATAAAAAAGAGATAGCACATATGGCAGGCATCAGTGGTGATGATTTTCCCTCTGATTATGTTTCCAGATTAGTTATCATCAGCCAGCAGGAAATATAAGCAAACATTCGCTGGCAGAATTTTAGCCCTAGCATAAAGATCCATTGTCTCTTCATTAGATTCACCTTCCAAGCTGATTAACAAAACACTTTACTCCACAAAATCCAGTCTCCTTATACTAACATTTATGCATGGTGATTTTTTCCTCTATGTTTTTACTTACTTTTCTTTTCAGGGAACTTCTTTCCTATACAATTTGCTTTCTCTCTCTCTCTTTCTCTCTCTCTCTCTCTCTCTCTCTCGCTTATTTTCCTTTCTTAAACTCAGATTTGAACCTTTATTTCAGGTATTTTTCACTTGGGATTTGACCTTGCTAAATGTCTTTATTGCAAATCCCTCAAAGACAATCAAGGTATTTGCCTTGATTTGAAAAAGAGGGAGTTGATATTATGAAAGGAGCTTGAGAGGCAGCTGTTAGCTGCAAAAAAACTCTGTGCAAAGCTACTCCCGACTTCAGTGTCATCATTTGTAAAATAAGAATGGGCAAATGAGATTACTTCTCAAGTTCTTTTTCTACTTCTATGAATATACTTTTTCCTCCTCATTAGAAGGGAACCACTCATCCATCATAGATTTGCCATGGGTACATTTTATCAGGACCAGTAGGTAGGGAAGGACTCACTAGTTAGTCATCGTAAAATGGTCCACGTCATCTAGGCAAAGAAGAATTATACTTTGGAGCTCACTACAGCTACAGTATAGATAGGCCCCTGCAATCCTTTTTACTGCTTCTGCTGGAACTGGGGGACTAGAAATCTGGGAGAGACATAATTTCATTTCACTGATATTTAGTCATTTCCTTTTCGGCTTTTCTTCAGCTTTCCTGTTAGTCTTTGGTTCTTTTTAAAAATACAAACCCAGCTCAGCTTACGCAAGTTAAATCGATTCTAGATATAAAGGAAAGTAACTACATATCCAATCAGGTACAGCTTTACCCTGCTAGTGAAGAATGAACTGGAAAGTAAAAACAAACAAAAAAAAAAATACTTTTAAAGGTCAGCATAGGACAACTGCAAAAATTTTGACAAAAAATAATGATGATCCAGCAAGTATACAGTCTACAAAATGAGGATAATAAATCTTCAAAGACCGATATACAATAAAATGAGATAATGCACACAAGTACACAGTAAACAGAAAACCCAGACTTCATGTGTGATTGTGTGTGACACTTCCAGGCTGCCACAGTGTCCAAGGTGGTGCTTCCGCAGAGATGCTTAAACAACTTCCTTTGTCTATAATATGGTCTGCCACAAGGGCTAGCCTGGAAAGGACTGCCTCAGGGTTTTTTTTTTTTTTTTTTTTTTTTTTTTTTTTTTTTTTAATTCTACGTACAAGCTGTTCAACTCCATACAAACAGGTTAAGAGCACAAAATTTGGTCAGATGCACAGAGATCGGTATCACGGGACCACCACCTAGCCTGTCACCCAAGCAATACTTGAGGTGTCACACCAATATATGTGAAGTTAAAATGATCAATAATAAAGACAATTTTCACAATAATAATCTGACCCCAAGAAATTCAACTCCTCCATAAAGCACTCTTTGATTCCCCCCAAATTTTCTGCTCACTTACTGAAATGACAGTAGGTGGTCTTTCCTTCTTCTGCACTCTTAGAGCAACTCTTATCTCACACAGTTTCACCACCTCATTTGGTTGTCTACCTCATTTGGTGTCTATAGCACTTCTCAGATCGGATGGAAACTATTTCCTTTGCTGACCAACCAGACTAAAAACTACTCTAATTCAGCAATTCCATCCACCTAATCTAGTGCCTAGCAAATCAATCCATATAAACAGGCTGAAATTAACACAATAATCTTCATGATAAGTTTTACTTTTTTACTTGTTTACTGCCTATCTCCCTGCACATGAAAACAAGCTCCTTGTGGACTAAGACCCAGTCTGTCTTGCCCACCTGTGTACCCCGAGAGCCTAGCACAGCGCCTGCCACATATGGATAAAGGGCTGAAAGTCAGAGGGGAAGAAAAACCAACTTCCTACAACAGAGCTGAAGGGAAATAAAACTACAGTACTGTATTTCCTGCATTAACCTTTTCCATAAAATCACAAAATCCGAGAGCCTGGAGGAACCCTGCAGTTCATCTTTCGACATTTTGGGTTCCAAGCATAATGTCAACCACCAACATCCACTGATTAATCTCATTAGCCATCAAGGGGGAAAAGGGTCACAATATAAAAAATGTAATGTAGTGAGGTATGTGTTTGCTTAACTTTTTTTTGTATGTACGTTTAATGTACTACCTTTGGGTAATAATTTTAATCTGCATAGTACTTTACAATATAAAATTCCACATCTCTATTGAAGCATTAAAACTGTGCTCACAGGAGGTAACACATGGGAGACATTTAGAACAGGGTCTGGCACATGGCATGCAAAAGCGTCCACCTTATTCTCATCATTAGCCAATCGCAATGTGTATAACCATGAAGGAAGGCAGGCCTCCCTTTTCTACTCAAAGGCTTTCCAACAGTCTCATCCATTCTTTCTCTAAGAACAATTCATGGCTTACAAAGAAATAGCTACTACCAAAGGACCTTCTCCTCATCTAACCCCTAATTTCCATTACAGTAAGAAAAGGAAGGGAGGTCCTTTCCTTTTCACCTCATTGTCACTATGCAAACTTTCTTCCAAAGAGAGAAAGAAAGACAGAGGCAGCAGGCAGGCCTGCAAAAAAAGATCATTGCCACAGAAAAACCTAGTAGGTCTAAGTGTGAAGCCAGAGCATTGGGTGATTTTGCTGCAGGAACCCCATTTTACAAATCACTGCAAAACAGAGGGGGTAGGCCTAAACAAGGATTAAGGGGTTTCATTGTTAAGGAAATCTCAAATCAACCAGATAGTGGGAGTAGAGCATCTAGAAAGATCTGCCAACTTCAATACCAGTCTGGATTAGATTCTCTGAATTTGAAATTAATAGATAGCTTGAACTACAAGTTTGTTTATTTTTTTTTAACAGAACTGTTGGGATCCCTGGGTGGCGCAGCGTCTTAGCGCCTGCCTTTGGCCCAGGGGGCGATCCTGGAGACCCGGGATCGAATCCCACGTCGGGCTCCCGGTGCATGGAGCCTGCTTCTCCCTCTGCCTATGTCTCTGCCTCTCTCTCTCTCTCTGTGTGACTATCATAAATAAATAGATAAATTAAAAAAAAAAAAACAGAATTGTTAAATGAGCGTTATGTTATAAAAGTGTGACAAAAATTTATAATTCCCAACATACATATATAAGGTGATAAATTCCAAATTTTATTTAGAATAAAGAACATGAAAAATTTAAAGTAAGGTCTTTAACTGCTGAAATACTGTCTTCTCAGGTCCCTTGATCCTTGATTTATGGCTAACAGGCCTATTAAAGGTAACCTGGAAAGTATTTAAGAATCAAGAAACTATGTCCAAACAGGTATGAAATGCATGGACATTCAGCTTCAGCCTCAACACTCAGCTAAAATCAGCTTCATCTTGGTCCTCAGCCTTTGAAGGCAAAGGAGCCGAAGTCTAATTCAGGGCCATTTCTGGCATCAGTGTCCCCATCCATGATCAATAACTGAGTATCTTGTGATCCTAACTAAATTACGTCACTAATAGTATGTCATTTGAATGCAGTGCAAACATCTGCAGATTCACCTAAAATATAGATAAGCATTCTAGATGTGATGTGGGTAAAAATCTCTATGTTTTACATGTTGACATTTTAAGAGCCAGGGAAAGGTAAGTGACAATTCACTACTGCAATAATAAAATAGAAGAATATGGGCAGCCCAGGTGGCTCAGAGGTTTAGTGCTGCCTTCAGCCACAAGCCTGATCCTGGAAACCCGGGATCAAGTCCCACGTCGGGCTCCCTACATGGAGACTGCTTCTCCCTCTGCCTGTGTCTCTGCCTCTCTCTCTGTCTCTCATGAATAAATAAAATTTTAAAAAATCTTTAAAAAAAATATGATATATGAGGATTTGGGAAGCTGTTCATTCTATATCCAAAAATAATAATAAAAAAAAACTTCCAAGTAACCAAGTACATGGAAAAATAAGTTGGAATTTATAAAAGTATCAAAAGAAAGTACATTGGCCAGCTGTTTCAAAAACCTAAATAATAAGACCAAAACCAGGGATTATGTGATAATTCTCATATTTGTATAACTTTTTAATATATATCTATGAATAACAATAAAAATAAGAACTATGTTTCATTTTTAAGTAATTACACTTAGGCCTGAGACTTTCAAGAAAAATCCATTTGGGTATTTTCATATCCTGTGAGGAAAGAGTAAAAGCAGAATTTCAACTTCTGCTTTGAAAGAATGTTGACTTTGACATTTACCTATTTGGCAAAAGCATCTATTCGGTTCATCTCGAATTCAGACCAAGCGTTTCCTCCTGGTTTTCACCTCTGCACATTCTTCCCAACTCGCATTTGAAAAACTAAATATGGGGTTTGCTTCTTCCAGTCTAAGCCTAAGAGATACTTATAGGTCATGTTGTCAAGGAAGCCCCTGAAGCACTGGTCCACCTTTCTTTACCTGCTCTTCAGGTGAGGGGGTGGAGGGAGATTTACATCCAGATGAAAGGCATCCTGGTGTCTCTGGGTGCATTCTGTGAATCTTTCCGAAACAAGCCTGCTCTTGCCCAAACCTGCATTTCTCAAAATATTTGTTACAGGGAGGGGTGGGGATACCTGGCAGGGATAGAGCTGAAAAGAACAGGAGCTTGGGAGCCCAGAAGCCATGGATTTGAAGCCTAACTCACTGACTCAGCAGGAAATTTAACCCTGCAGACCTTCTGTTTTTTTCATCTCTCACATGAGGATTACCGTTCTCCAGGGAGTTGTGCTGGTGACGTGACTAACGTGGGTAAAATTCCAAGTTCTGGCCTTAGCCCAAAGTATCTACTCAATAAACAGCAGCTCTGACCCTGAGTGTTTAACCACTTCCTTCATGGTTCCAGATTTTACAGATCCTGTGAAAGGGCTGTAACAGAGGTCTCTCATCAGCTCCAAGGTCTGGAACTTCCAGTCATCCCTCCTCCTAGGCCTTTGCTTTCAACATCCAACATCTCCAGGCCATCCTGTACATACAGCGCAACGTGCCTGCCCGGCTCATCCGCCTCCACATTTCTGGAAGGGACGTGGATCTAGTCAGAGAAAATCCTAAGGCAGAGAAAATCAAAATCAAAGATCCCAAGCTGGGCAGCCTGGGTGGCTCAGCGGTTTAGCACCGCCTTCAGCCCAGGGCCTGATCCTGGAGACCCAGGACACTGGGCTCCCTGCATGGGGCCTGCTTGTGTCTCTGCTGTGTCTCTGCCTCTCTCTCTCTCCCATAAGTAAGTAAGTAAATAAATAAATAAATATCTTAAAAAAAAAAAGATCCTAAGTTTATCTAGGTGGCACCACCCAAGAGCCACAGAACACGTGAGGCTCCCTACATGGAGCCTGCTTCTCCCTCTGCCTCTCTTTCTCTCATAGATAATAAATAAATAAATAAATAAATAAATAAATAAATAAATAAATAAATAAAATTAAAATCCTAAAAATAAGGATTTTTTTAAGCTGCCTTAAGCTGGGCAGCCCGGTGGCTCAGCGGTCTAGTGCTGCCTTCAGTCCAGGGCCTGATGGAGACCCAGGGCGTTGGGCTCCCTGCATGGGGCCTGCTTGTGTCTCTGCTGTGTCTCGGCCTCTCTCTCTCTCATAAGTAAGTAAGTAAATAAATAAATAAATAAAAATCTTTAAAAAAAAAAAAAAAAGATCCTAAACTCATCTAGGTGGCACCGCCCAGGAGCCACAGAAAACGGACCGAGTCCCACGGCGTTCTCCCTGCATGGAGCCTGCTTTTCCCTCTGCCTGTGTTTCTGTCTCTCTCTCTTAATTAATTAATTAATTAATTAATTAATTAATTAAGATCGTAAAAATAAAAAAGATCCTAAGCTGGGCAGCCCGGGTGGCTCAGCGGTTTAGCACCACCTTCGGCCCAGGGCGTGATCCTGGAGTCCCGGGATCGAGTCCCACGTCGGGCTCCCTGCACGGAGCCTGCTTCGGTCTCTGCTGTGTCTCTGCCTCTCTCTCTCTCACCTAAGTAAGTAAGTAAATAAATAAATAATCTTAAAGAAAAAGACCCTAAGCTTCTGTAGGTGGCACCGCCCAGGAGCCACGGAACGCTGGAGGGAGGGCAAGAGCCTAGGCCGGTGTGGGGCCGCGCTGCGGACGCAGGGAGCGCAGCGCGAGGCGCCCCGGGCCGCGGCTCCTCCTGCTAAGGGAAGACGCGAGGGGCCGGGAGGCGGCGGGGCTGCGTGCGCGCCGCGGGGACACCCGCCCACGCGCGGCTCCGCCAACGCGCCGCCGCCGCTCCCTCCCTGAAGCGAGGAAGAGGGCGGCAGCGTCCGGGCTCACTTCCTGCGGGCGTGAGGAGAGGCGTCCCGCCGCCGCGCGCGCCCCGCCGGCACCGACGTGGCGCAGCCGCTCGGGAGGCCGCCCCGCCGGCCGGGGCCTTCCTTCCCGCGGGGCGGCCGCCGGTCACCCACCTTTCTGACTCTGCGGGCCGTGTAGAGCCCCATGCCGTCCTGGACGCGGGAGGACTTCAGGGAGAACCTGTCCGGCACGTACATGCCCAGCATTCTCGCCGCCGCCGCCGCCCCGCCCCGCTCAGCACCAGCGCTCGGCGCCCGGGAGGCGACACATCGACATTTGGGGGTGCTGGGGTGGAGGGGAGAGGCCGGCGGGAAGGAGGAAATGGAGGTGGCCTCCCAGAATCCCCACCTCCCCGCCGATTCCAGGATCCCCCGCGGCTCGGCCCCTCCTCGTCCCGGGTCTGGCTCAGCCCGGAGCGGCCGCGGCCGCCGCTGCCATTGCTGCCGCGGGGGCGCGGGGGGCGCGGGCCGGGGCGCCGCGGCCTGGGCGACGCCGCGCGCTGATTGGCCCGACGCTGGCGGCCGGACCCGCGCCGGGAGCGGTGCCGGGAGCGCGGCGGAGCTCGGGGCCGCCAACCCCGGAGCGGCCCCGGCTGCTCCCCCGGCCCGGCTCCGCAGAGCTGGGGGTGCTGCCGGGCGGGGAGTCCTGCCCTTCGGAGGTGCAAAACGAAACGGGCCTTGCGGGGGGCGTCCTCCGAAGGCAAAGCGTGCTCACTGCCCGGCGACTGCAAACCAACCCTGAGGACTAGGAACTTTGGGGCCTTCTCACATCTCAGTTAGGCACCTCTTTTTTTTTTTTTTTTTTTTTTTAAATGCTTGTTTCAGAGATTTGAATTCATAGGGAATCGGTGAGTATGGGGATTAACGTCCAGAGAAAGGGGGTGTACACAGTCTGCAACTAATAATCCATATTTCAAGTTAATTCAAAATTTAAATTTCAGGGCAGCCCTGGTGGCTCAGAGGTTGAGCGTCCGCCTTCAGCCCAGGACGTGATCCTGGAGACCCGGGGTCAAGTCCGAGCCTGCTTCTCCCTCTGCCTCTGTCTCTGCCTCTCTCTGTGTGTTTCTCATGAATAAATAAATAAAATCTTCAATAAAAAGAGATTTAAATGTCGATTTAAGTCCATTGGAAACTAGTTCTTGTATGGTGCTGTAACCCAAGGGAAGTTCTTACACTTCCCAAGAAAACACCGTTCCTGAGTCTTACCTTGCTTGGAAATCACCAGGCCTGTCACAGATCTCCAGCCCATAAGCAGGAGAGATGGGAGGGAACCCTGAAACCATAAAATCCAGTATCACAGCAAGGAAACAACAGACGTCTTGTGTTAGTGTTTTTTAATAAAGTTTGGTACATCTCAAAAGAAATTTTATAAGACTCTTCTGTAAGACAAACTAGGAGCTTTCCACTCATTTCTCTGGATATTCTTGATAGTTTTCTACTCTGAGGTCTTTTGGAATTCATGTAATGTTCCTATAAACATTTGATGTTGCTTTTAACCATTAAAAATAATAATTCTGACAACATTAAAGGCCACACTTTAAAAAATCAGCTAAATAAATTTTAAAGATTTTATTGGCTGCATTCAACAATCTGTGAATGGGGCAGCATGCAGTCTGGCAAACAGAAAAGAGCTTTGAGGAGCTGTACTAAATGAAAGACTTTTACAGACAAGAAAGCAGAAACAAGGAAATTATACTAAACAAAATGCAGATTGGCTGTCGCAAGGTTACTCTCTTTTAGGTGATGGCAGATATCCATCTGGCAGATTACCTATCTAGTGCTCATCAGGCAACTCCCGATTGGTTTAAAATTACATTTCTACAAGAGCCAAAAGTAATTAAGTTGAATCTCAGTTTGGTAACATGAGGCTTAGCATAAGTGACTCCATTCTGAGCCTGTTGTTTTGTTTTTAGCAACACACACACCATGGAAGTGATTTCTATTTCTTGAGGACTAAGAAAAGCCTTGGAACACAAATAGTTCCTAATTTCTTAAGTAGAAGAATTTTATTAAAATCATATAATAACAATGCTTGGAGATTTTAATGAATAGAATAAATGACCCTCTTTTTGAAACATGTAGAAGTAGCTTTGTCAGGGGTGAGAAGAACAGTGCCTTAATTATTCTCTGAGTTTTGATCCCTTTGACCCATCCCAGAAAGAACTCTTTCACTTTCTGTAGGGGGAAATGAGTCAATAAATAAATTCAGTTTGGGGCACCTTGGTGGCTCAGTCAGTTAAGCTTCTGCTCTTGGTTCAGCTCAGGTCATGATCTCAGGGTTTTGAGGGCAAGTCTGGCATTGGACTCTGCACTCAGTGTGAAGTCTGCTTGTCCCTCTGTTCCTCTGCTCATATGCATGCAAGTGCATGCTCTCTCTGTCTCTAAAATAAATATTAAATAAATAAATATAATATTTTAAATAAATAAATACAGTTCATTTGAATGGAATTTGGAATTAGATGGCCTTGAAACACATCAAAGGTGTTGAGGAAATATTTCTTGATTAAAAGTCAATTCTGAGTCTAATCTGAGATGGTCAAACTCGTGCTCCAAAGAATCTGGGCCAAGTCTGTTTCCCTGGGGTCCTTTAAACCAGTGCTACACCCAGGCCAGACCAGGTCCCTGAGCCCAACTGGAACCAGATCACAATCCAGAGCATGGCTCATGGTATTTTCCCCAGAGCACTGTTCTTTGTCAGACACAGCCTTTCAGTTCTGGTCCTCAAGCCACAATGGCTTTTCAATCAAAAGTTTTGCCAGTCTCTTTGGGCACAGAAGTTTCCACAGCTTTCGATCATTAGGAAAAGGAATGCTTTCTGGTCTTGATCTGACACAACCCTCATTCACTGATGACCCTTGTTTGGCATACCTCCCTTTTTGTTGTGTGTTAAGTTTCTAGGGAGCAAAGTCGCCAGCTTGCAAATGCTCATCTTTCTGAATGTAGGAATCTTCATTAATAAATATATAGTAAAAATTAAATGCTTGAGTAGATAAGTCTGACATTAATAAAATGAGAAACTTTCCAGATCTTTTATGAATGTCTGTCAGAGATTTTGTTAAACTGACACAAATAATAGATTTCATTAAAGACTATGACATTCTTTTTATCTGTGTGATAGAGTGTCCAGAAGATCTAGTGCTTCAAACATGGAAACCAGTAATAAAAAGCTCTTAATAATAATCTCTATTACAACACATAAAAAAGGACACATGTTTGCCAAAACAAAATGCATAATACTGACCGGAAATTTGATTCTGAAGCCTGTAAGACAGTAACTGTACCATGAGTCACTTCTTAGAACTTTAAAAGCTAGAAAAGTGACCTTTCAATATTATCTTTGAAAAATGGGAAATTAAAAGTCTGCTTTATATCAAGAGTTTAAATCCAGTCTTGAAAAAATAAGTAAGAAAATCAAAATAGTGACATCAAAGTACTACATGCACCTGATTTACTTATTCTAGAAAATTTTGCACTATTTTGACATAAGAGAATGACTCTAAAAAACATCTCTCCTTATTTTCAAATGTGCTTCGGGAGGCAAAATTTTTTCACTGATATGCCTAAAGCCAGCTCTACTTGTCGAATTCAAACTTCTATGCTGCTGTAGGCCTTGTTTTCTCATTACAAGGAAAGATTTGAATTATTATTCTGTATTAATCAATTATTTTACCACACATATTGAAGAATTTTTTTGATTGTGTCTTGGTTATTAATGACTATTTCCAACTGCCATGGTAGACTAAAAGCCTGATAGGAAAAAAACAAAAACCAAAACAAACAAACAAACAAAAAACACTGAGGGTTATTTGTCTTTAGTTTCCTGAGAGTCAGAAGGATTTTGTAGCGAATGAATACAAAACCAAGTTTCCTGAGAAGAAAAGAATAAAGATTTATTTGGTGTGACTCAAAAAAAAAAAAAAAAAAAAAAAGAATCCTGAAAAATCCATTGTGGGGCTGTCAGATTCTTGCTCTAAAATCATTTCTCCTAAAAAAAATAATAAAATAAAATAAGTAAAATAAAATAAAATAAAATAAAATAAAATCATTTCTCCTTAGCATTGATTCTACAATAGCAATAGCACCATAAAAAGATGACCTTGAAACCTGAGCCTGCATATTTAATTTTCGTTAATCTCTTGGTTTTAAGTGATGATACCAAAGATTTGTATGCAGTAACAGAACATAATCATAAAATCCTTTAATTAGAAAAAACCTTGGGGCACCTGGCTGGCTCAGTGGGTAAAGCACACAACTCTTGATCTCAGGGTTGGGAGTTTGAACTCCACATGGGTGTAGAGATTACAAAGAAACAACCACCAACAACCAAAAACATGAAGAAACCTAGAAACTGTTGGGACCAGAGTGAGTAATGTTGTAAAAAGAAAAGCCAGGGAATCCCTGGGTGGCTCAGCAGTTTAGTGCCTGCCTTTGGCCCAGGGCGCGATCTTAGAGTCCCAGGATCAAGTCCCACATCGGGCTCCCTGCATGGAGCCTGCTTCTCCCTCTGCCTGTGTCTCTGCCTCTCTCTGTGTGTGTCTTTCATGAATAAATAAGTAAATAAAATCTTAAAAAAAAAAAAAAGAAAAAGAAAAACTTATTAAAAAAAAAGAGAGAGAAAGAAAGAAAGAAAGAAAGAAAGAAAGAAAGAAAGAAAGAAAGAAAGAAAGAAAAGGAAAGCCAAAAGATAAATCCGTGGGTCATGGCCCCCAAAATCAATGCTGTTCACTGAGCAGCATATGGAAGGAAACGGGAAGCTGAAGGAAAGAGGAAGAAATGGAAAAGGATAATAGTTTCCGAGCATTGAGGCTACTATATACCAGAAACTGGACTTTCTTGGTATCCATTGTCTTAAAGCCCCAACAGCCCTATCATACCAATTTGGTAAAGTAGATTTTATTAGTGCCATTTTACACACAAGGAAAGTAAATTCCAGAGAAGTGATCAATCATAGTCACTTTCACACATCCATGAAGTGGTGGAGGTAATTCAAACCCAGGACTGGCTGATTCCTATGCCCTTGATTCTGTTTCCTGCTGATGCAGTCTGGTTCACTTTCCAGTTACACTTCCCATGAGACCTTAGGAGAGGAGGAACTCTCCACTTCTCTCTCTCTCCCTCTCTCTCTATCTCTCTCTCTCTCTCTGTTACTCTCCCTCCCTCATCTCCCTTTCCAATGCCCTATCCAACTCCTCCTCTAGAACTGGGCAGAAAATTTGATTAGCCAAAGTCCATAATACTTACTCTGTTGTCAGATGCTCCAGTTGGATTCAATCATGTCAAAGAGAAGATCGAGTCCTGTGATTCTCCAAGGACTTTCCTCTACAAAGAGTGACCGACTGTATAATAAGACTCTGCTTTTACAGAAAGTTTCCCTGAATCTGGAAAGTCTTTTGAAGTGTGGCCTATTTATAACCACAGCCTAGCTCATCCACACATTTCTAATCCACAGAAGTGATAATATTAAGAAGAACCAATAATTAAGTGAAAAGCAATACCAATGCTCCTATGTTTGTTAGAACCTCACAATTTGTTCTACTGATTTCCCTCTTCCTTTATTGAAATAAAATGGTGACTTCAGAGCTCAACTCTGAAAGAGTGGGGAGCACCTTCATAGCATACCATTCCAAATGAGTAAGGAGAAATCTTAAAGTGATCATTTTCTATAAACTCTCTAAAACAATGCAGAGAGTAAAATAATCATTATTATTATAATGTCTTCTATTTAGCACAGAGAGGCAAGGACCATCCTTTTCCTTAGAAAATCTTATTTCAAATAAACATCACAATTGAGTGCCCATGTCTTGTCAACCTCTCTCCATCAAAAGGGGCACATACACAATCAATGAGGTAATTCCCTCTGAATCGGGATCTCCGTAAGGCTTCCCCTCTACCATTTCTTTCTATGTTCTGCAGCTGGAAGTTTCACATAGTATTTCATCACCAGAAAGGTAAGCTTCTAATTCCATCCTATCAGGCTGAGTGTGCGATCATAGCAAATTAATACTGGCAATCATTAATATTAAATTTCTCGGGATCCCTGGGTGGCGCAGCGGTTTACCGCCTGCCTTTGGCCTGGGGCGCGATCTTGGAGACCCGGGATCGAATCCCACGTCGGGCTCCCGGTGCATGGAGCCTGCTTCTCCCTCTGCCTATGTCTCTGCCTCTCTCTCTCTCTCTCTCTCTGTGTGTGTGTGTGTGACTATCATAAATAAATAAAAATTAAAAAAAAATAAATTTCTCTCCTTTGTTTCCAGTTGTAATCAGGGACTATATTAATATATTTTACACATGAATGAAGAATATTGTTTTTTATTTAGTCCCATAGGTGAGTTCAAGACGTTGTTTTTCCGTGCTTTAAGAAGTCTAGGGGTGTCTGCTTCTGTGCTCTCTTGCTCTCTCTCAAATAAATAAATAAATAAAATATATTTTTTTAAGTCTACGTTTAGGCAGCTATATATTAATGTCACTTATTTCTAACACACCAACAAAATTTTCTGTAGCTCAAGTAGGCCTATAGATCTTAAGCTTTTATAGCCAAACCTAATTTGGGAAGTGTAGTATTTAAATTATATACAAGACCAAAATAAAGAAATAATATATTATCCCCAAAGTTACCAATACGATTTGCCCTAAAGGTAACTTAAATTCATTGTTATAAGAAACTTGTCTACATATGGAAAACCAAAATGGAAGACTTCTGGCTATGTGACAGGTATATTCTCTGGAGAAAAGATAAAAAAAAAAAAAAAGTAAATAATCTGGCAAAAATAACAGAAACTCTTATACCATGTTTCCTCCATGAATTATGATCCTGCCAGCCTTTGCACTGCTGTTCCCTTTGTCTGAGGAATTCAGTTATTATAAGTCTCCATTGAAGGCCACTACGTAGCCGTGAAAAAAAAAATTGGCATCATGCTGATTCCTCAAGTCATCAGCTCTGAACGTTTCTGCAGAATTTCACCATAAAGAATCTTAGGCCAGAAGGAAGCCAAAAGGGTTTTTAAAAAAATCATACAGACCATATTAGAATCTGTAGTAAATTATATAGGCTACCCACAAAAACAGCTTCTGGAAACCTCTTGCCCAGACACAATTGCCAAAATAGTCCCCCTCCTTTGTTTCTACCATAGGGAACTCCTTTCTATTAGGAGTGCTTCCCAGTCTCTGCTGGAGTGGTAAGGAGCCATGGAAACAGCAAGGATTTGGGAATCAGAGTATGAGTTTGAGTCACGGAGCTGATAAGTATTAGCATGAGACCACAGGAAAGGTTAATAGCTACCCTACAACTACAGTAAGAATCATATGACTAACTTTGCAGAAACCCAGACACAAAATTGGTTCAAAATTAACAGAAATTATTTTTTTTATTATTATTACCATGGATTAGGACTATGTTTAATCGCCTAGTGTTAGGCGTTCTTTAGTGTTCTAAACTTTAGTGTTCTTCACCAAGGTATCTAGGTTTTTCTGTAATTACACAGAAGTGAGTCTATTCTGCACTGTGGCACGTGGCAGCCCTTGGTCACCCTCCCAGGACAGGAATAGTGTAACAGCTACATAATTCTGGCTCTAAGACAAGGATGCTTCCAGAAAGATAAAGGACTAAAATTTTCCAATGAGAACCAGTAGGAGATGGTTCTTGCCTGGGCTCATAGACCACTAGTGTTTCCCAATGGGAAAGAAAACAAGCCTTCCAAAAGTTAAAGTGTATTATTAATATTATCAGTTTGAAGTCCTTGATTATACTCCCAATTAAAAGTTGGTAGAAGTCTTCAGTTTTTAACTCAAAGTACATGTTACCAATTTAAAAGATAAATCTTTGAGATCATCATAGACTCCTGTAACAAGTGGTTATAGAACTCATAATGTGCCGAGCATGAAGAATAAGCAATATAAGTGATGAGACTTTGTAAATTCAACAGTGCATGAGAATAATATGGTAAACCCTACTAGTACTTTAGGGCGAGGAGAAGAGAAAAGGAGCCTAGTTAATGCATTTCAAAGGTTGTCCATGCAATCTTGTGTTTTTGCCCAGTTGGAAGTAGAGTGAATTTGTGGAGAAATAAAGTATTTCTTGCAGGGAGTATTTCTGTCACCATAGCATTTATATTACTAATAGGAAGGGAACACAAATGCAGAAGAGTCACATTAGAGACAGAATGCTATAGTCTTGCACAAACTGAAAACATCTTTCTCTATGAGCTCTCACAGGAAAAAACAAAGCCTTTCCTAAACACCAATTGATAGCAGTCAATAATCTATTGACAATATGTTTGGGGAACTGCATAAGCAAAGATGAAACTCAGCAATGAGGTTCCTGAAAGTACAACTTGATATGACATTTTAACTTGGAAAACGATTGTGGGGACATAGTAAATATGATAGACGCAGAGGAGGACTCACAAGGGCCAATACTGATTCTTTACACACAAGGTTAGAAAGTGGGGAGATATGGCACAAGTACCAAAACGGAACATATATGTAGGAAATTACACACCTAGCAAATTATGAATTGATGTGAGGAAGAAACTGCATGTTTTTCTCATTAAGGGGATGGGCACTACAATCTTAAATCTTTCATTAAGAACTAAAAAAGTTCCTCCCAGATTAATTAAATACCAATAGTAAAACTGAATGACTTCTATCTGTGCTTTGTTGTCAAAAGCTTGGTGTCCAGAGTGGGCAAAGCTTGAGAAGCAGATCCCTCGCAGCGTTCTGTCTACATACGACCAAATTTTGCCTGGGTACTCTACATTACTCTAATATTTAGCCAAGAAAATTAAGGTCAACAACAAAAAAAATGACAAGAAACAAAACATAGAACCATATGAAATCTTTGTAATGATTGCACAGTGAGATTGTAGAGATGAAATAATGTGAGTTAACCTTAAAGTATGGTTCACTTATTCTGGATACCTGGGTCCAATATTTCACATACATGCTCCTCTTCCACCCTTTTATTTCCTTTCCCTTTTTCTGACGGTCCCCTGCAGTTCCAGTATTATTGTATGCTATAAAAAACATTTTACTCATGCAGTTGCAATGCTTTTTAGCTTTCAAGCTCAGTAGGGAGAAATATGGAGGTGTTTAATTCTCCAGTTTATATATTTTCATGGGAAATGAAAGTCACAATCTGAAAAATAGCAACTTGCAGCAAAACAGTATTTTCCTTCTTTTTCCTATATGTCTAAAAGGCATCAAGTTCAAATCCTTTATTACAGATAATCCTAGCCAATTTAAATGTCCAATTTCTCAATAAAACATGAATCAGGAAGTCAATATCTTTGCAAATGTGATTCCAAATTTTGCTCTCAGATAGTCTAACTAAATTTCCACTCACTACAGTGTGAGTTATAAAAAGTACATCTGAGGGGAGAATTTGGCCCATGAAACTTAAAATTATTGTAGGCTGAGTAAAATATTTCTTATGCTTATGATTATATAGTAGCTGTGGAACTTCTAAAAGGAAGACATTAAAAAATCCATAATACATACAACAAATTTAATTTAAAATATAGCAAATCTATATTAATTATATAGCATAATGTAATTAAATAAATTTAATTGAAAATATAGCATAATATAGCAAATTTAATTAGTAAGTTTTTAGGTGGCTCAGTTGGTTAAGCATCTGACTCTTGATCTCAGCTCAGGTCTTGGTCTCATGGTCACGAGTTCAAGTCCTGAGTTGAGCTCCATCCTGGGTGTGGAACCTACTTAAAAAACTAATTTAACTGACTTTAAACAGTTTTGACTTGTTTTAAAGAACATACCAATTAAAGAGTGCTTTATGCTTTCATTTAAAAATATTTATTCATACCAACATCACAACTCTCAAAGGATAAATATTTCCTATCTCAATAGTATTCCATATGACAAGTAGCTCTCATGCAAATCTGAAAATTTTCCAACCTTGTCCACAACCTTGTTCCATCTTACCGTTCTAACCTGAACTCAAAGTATTCTTTTAGATTCCTCATTCAATCAAATTCACTCATTGTCACTTTCTTCAAATTCTATCATACCCAGCTCAATATTGTGCTTACCTTCTTTCCATTCCTGAAATGTCCTTTTCATTACTAACTTATTTACCTTCTACCATCCTTCACAGTCCAGTTTATGTTTCATCTTTTCCGTGACAATATCTCTGATCACCAAAATTGGAAGTGATCTTTCCTGCTTTTATAGTGCCAGAGTTTTTGTTGTCTGTTCATTAATTTGGCACTTAAAAAACACTATCTTATATTGTGAGGTGTGTGTGTGTGTGTGTGTGTGTGTGTGCACGTGTGTGTTTCTTTCTCATAGTTACCTAATCATATTTTTAGCAGGGAGGCAGATACTCAAAGGTGGATACTATATCTTACATTTTATATCCTTATTTATCTAGCATCCCACTTTAAGGGTAGTGCCACAGTACAGAGTGAACCACGTCATACATTACATACTTCTAAGGGCTTCAATCACAGCAGAGTCGGTGACAATGACTCCCTTTGGGGTTGTGCAGTGTACAACTTGCATGTCTATAAATGGCAACTGGCTGGTACGTGGAATAAACTTAATATTTATACTTTTTTTTTTTACCATTTTTGTGCCATTTCTCTAATTCTTTATAACAAAAGTTTCTCAATAGTTTACAGACTCCTTTGACTTCTTACTATTGAGGAGTAGCAGAATATGCCACCTCAAAATATGCTTTCCTGGCATAAAAGATTATTTTAAGCTCATTATTTTTGAGAAACAGCAGACACAGGAGAAGCTCTGAAAATAGAGGAGAAGTTATCCTCTGCAAGGGAAATTTACATTTATAAAGGAAATCTTCATTCTTAAGATGTCTCCCTTTAGATGACAGGAAGAGAAGGGTGATTTTTAAATCACAAGAAGCTTACTTATGGAGAAACAGTGATTAAAATCCACATAAGGAAACTTATTCCCTACCATGCTTTTCCTGCTAACCTCCCAAAATTGGTGTATGTGAGGTACATATATGTTAATAAACTTCTGTTCGTTTTTCTTTTGTTAATCTATCTTCTATTACTGGGGGTCTCAGCCAAGAACTCAGAAAAATATTATTTTTCCTCCCCTTCAATTCTGGTAACAAGGAAGGAATCCATAGGTACACCCCACTTGCTCCAAAGCCTGCAGATAAGTGTTAAAAAATAAGCTGAAACATACTGAAATTATTAAGATGTTATTTGGGCAAAAATCAATTCAAATTGAGCAGCTCCAAACAGGAAGTGGTGACTGGCACTTCACTGACAGGTGTGGAGAAATTTTTATAGAGAAAAGGTAGACACAAAGTAAAGAAATCATTGATTAGGAATAGTTTAAAGCCTATTCGACTGCTTGTGATTGCTTATCCTTGGTGTTTTGATTTCATAGTTTTGAGGCATTCACTGGCTTAGCTTTTGGTTTGGTTATGTAGGTCACCAGGGCATTGGAGCCACATCAGTCTAATGGTCTCCTTGTTTAATTAGTTTAACAATGGGATCCTGGGAAACCAGTGAGGGGTAAGAATTCTTACCAAAGTCAGCTGTTGGAGATCACTGTCTGTAGGGTGCAGTCCACAGAGAAAGGTTAAATTTCATTTTGACCTTTCTTTTTCATATTCAAATTAGCAGTAGAAAAACATTTGTAAGAATTAGGTCTGTGAATTCTGACTTCTGAATTTGGTTTTGGGGTGCCCAGTGGGTATTATTCCTTTCCCTCCCAGGAATGGCTATTGCTTTCCTGTTGTCTAGATTTGTGTCCTACCAACTGTTACCAGCTCAGAAATCGTCTTGCTTTCTTTTAGTTTTCCTTGGGAGTGTCCCTGGATCTGGGGAGGACTGCATCTTTTGTACCTTCTTCGGAAATGCCTCTAGCTTGCATCCATTGTTAAGTCATAAAAAGATTTTTGGTTTTGATTTTGAGTCACCTGTAGGTATACTTTTGTTTTAAAAGATAAAGGGAGAAAAAAACTTTTAATTTTTTTTAGCACTGGGGTCAGTGTTAATCAGGAATATCTATTGTTTCTCTTGGCTGAAACCTGATAATAGATATTTGGAAGGATTTTTTTATAAGAAGCTCTACGGTTAGAAGTTGGCCTAACTGGAAGTTGATATTCAAAGCCTGATAGGAAATTTTTGAGGAGGCAAGAGGGGGGGCTTCTCTTGCAAGCTGAAATGGAATTATATATCCAGAAGGAAAGAAAACATTCTGAAATGTTGTGGAACAATTCATTAAAATATTTCAAAGACACACAATTCTAAATCTAAAACATGAGAATCTTTTGATTTCCATCTTGGTTGAAAATCTTTGGCCTTATGAAAGAAGGAAATTGAAGAAAATGTAGTTGAGTGGAGTCAGCTCTTTGATATTCAGACTGCAGATACTGTAAAAGAACAGGACACTGGAAACAGAACTGTCCAGCACTTAAGAAAAAGAAGGAAACTTTAGATAGCAATTACCCTAGACCTCAGATAAAAGGCTGATATGCCCCAAAACTCCTTGAAGGAAACTACATCCTTTCTCTGTGCCTTTGAGATAAGTTTTCTACTGTCTTCTCTAGGACCTGAGAACCATCTCTAGGAAATGCAAACTTTAGGGAGATGCTTCACATCAGAAGGAAAGAAAGGGAAGGGCTATTTGGATACTAAATAAATGGAAAATCAAAGTCTCCACAAATATTAGTAAAAAAGCTTTAGCCATTTAAGCAGGTAGCTTCAGCTTATTTCATTTGCCAGAAACACAATTTGGATACAACTGTTCTTTATTTATAAACTAGTGAGGTTTTTTTTTTATTGTGCCTGTCTCATGACTAAAATGTTTACATTAAAGCTGTAAGACCTCTTTCACTATGGTACTATTATAAGAAGCACAAGACTGAGTCAAGAGAGTTGATTTCTTTAGTAGTTAAGAGGATGATCTTGTAAATGCCATAGAATCTCACATCAAAAGGAACCTGCCACCATCATTGTTACATTCAGAAGGAAATGAATGCAGAAATAATACTAAAAAAGGAATAGAACACAAAGTTCAGAAAGGAACAAGAATCGGGTTTTCATGAGTCCACTCATTAGCAATATCACACACAGAAAAACAATGAACAAAATCTACAAATGGATAACTGATAAAGGAAAAGAGAACCGAACCTAGAGTTTTATATCCAACCAAAGTACCATCAAACCTAAAAGCAAATAACATCTTCAAATATAGATGGATTCACAACATTTATTGCCCCCAAAACTGAAAGATGTGATCCAGCAAGAAGAGAAATAAAACTAAGCTGAGGCAATGATATATAATTAACAGTGATAAGCAAAAATAAGTAAATTTACATCATTATGGATTGTAAAACTTCAAAAACCAGTTAAGATTTTCAACCTAGACTTAAAATTCTTGGCATGGTTGACACGGCAAAAGAGGGGCGTGTATATATGTTTGTGGAGGATGCAGAGGAAAGCAGAGGTGAGTAAAAACATGTTAAGGTTTAGATCTAATTTTGATTAGTTTGCTCTAGATATTGTTTTAGAAAAAGTTAGATATATGTGTTAAAATTTTCAGGATATTCTGAAGAATAGAAGAATTTTTAAAAATGAAGGGGAGAGAATAATAAAGAGAAAACACCAAAGAAGAGGAAAAGTCAAAACGTAGACATAATTGCAATCAATATAAATGGGTTTAAAATAATGTGTAAGATATAGAAGCAAAGCAGATGTCCAAAAGGTGATGTTAAAAAAAATGTGGTATAAACATACAATGGAATATCATTCAGACTTAAAAAAAGAAATTCTGATAACTCCTACCTGTATGAATCTTGAGGACATTATGCCAAATGAAATAAGCCAGTCACAGAAAGATCGATACTATATGATTCTACTTATATGACCTACCTAAAATAGTTGAATTCTAGAAACGGAAGGCGGTTGCCAGGGACTAGGGAGAGGGAGAAGTGGGGAGTTGCTGTTTAATGGGTATAGAGTTTTATTCTCCAAGATTAAAAAATTCAACAGATTTGTTGCACAACACTGTATATATCCTTAACATTACTGTAGACTTGTAAACAATTAAGATGGTAAATTTTATGTTATGTGTTTTATCACAATTAATTTTTTAATTATTAAAAAGAAGAAAAAAACTCTAAGAGATAGAGTCATTGATTGGACTCAAAAGATAAAAATCAAAGCATAGTCCTCTACAGCACAGCTTTCCCAGAATCTCTCTTGCAAGAACATACGAGCTAAACTGACTAGAATATATACTAATTAAGAAAACACTGAAATTATGTCGCAAAGACTGAACTTATTGAACAGAACAATAAAATAAAAAATCAGCAATGATCAAATATTTAGAACTTGTCAACAAGAAAGAAAGCCCTACAAAACAAAAACCCACAGGGTGGAAACAAAGTGATACTTAATTGAAACGATATATAGCTTTGATTATTAAAAAAAAGAAGTATTAAAAATAATTGAACCATATCTTTTAACCAAAAAACAATGAAGTGGAAAAAGCAAAATAAACCCAAAGAAAGTAATAGGACAGATACAACAATAGTAAAAGAATAAATTAATAAAACAGAAAACAACAACAAAAAATGAATAGAACTGATTAAAACAAAAAGTGATATTTGAAAAAAAAACTAATAAAAAAGACAAATTAAGGGCAATTATAATCAAGAAAAATGTGAGGATACAACTAACAAAAGGGCCATAAAAAGGACCATTAGTGATTCAAAGATCTTTATAAAATTACAAGATTTATAGTTCCTACCATCAGTAATCTGGCACCAATGAATTGGACATCCCCTACATGAATTGGATAATTTTTCTGGGAAGATACAAATCACCAAAACTGGAAGTAATGGAAAACCTAATAGAACAACAATAACATAAGCCTAATAGATACTTTACAAAAGACACCTGACTCGAGGCTTCTGTGGACTGTGGGCTGCCGGGGTCGGTGAAGGATCTCAAGATGGCTGGCGTGAAAACTTGCTCTAAAAACCACTGACTGGGTAGCTTTTGGGGAGATCATACCCCGAAACCAGATGGCCATTGCCAACTCCCTGAAATCCTGGAATGAGATGCTTACCTCCAGGTTGGCTACTCTTCCTGAGAAACCACCTGCTATCGACTGGGCTTACTACAAGGCCAATGTGGCAAAGGCTGGCTTGGTAGATGACTTTGAGAAGAAGTTTAACGCCCTGAAGTTTCCTGTGCCAGAGGATAAATACACTGTCCAGGTGGATGCTGAGGAAAAAAAAGATGTGAAAAGTTGTGCCGAGTTTTTGTCCCTCTCAAAGGCCAGGATTGAAGAATATGAAAAAGAGCTGGAGAAGATGAAGAACATAATTCCATTTGATCAGATGACCATTGAAGACCTGAATGAAGTCTTCCCAGAAACCAAATTAGACAAGAAGAAGTATCCCTATTGGCCTCACAAGCCAATTGAAAATTTATAAACTTGAGTTGAGGAGAAAGCCCTGGCCCTCATATTATAAACATTGGACATTAAAAATAATGATACAGTGTAAAAAAACAAACAAACAAACAAACAAACAAAAAAAAAACACATGACTCCAGACAAATTTAAGGTCAGGGAGCCTATTATCTTCCTTTTATATAAACAGATCTATTATTTAGAAAAATATTAAATCTAGTCATTTAATCTCACAGCCTGTAATATTCTGAATTAAAAAGTGGACAAATATACCACAAGAAAAGGATACCTCTATTTCACTTTTGAACATGAATTTTAAAATGCCTAAATGATATATTAATACATCAGCAAATAAAATCTTACAGTGTATTAAGAAAATACCTAAAAATATGTCATATTTAAAATAGGCTGCAAGGTTGATTCAATATTAGAAAATCTATATTTTGATTTCCAATATTAAGTTAATAGAAAAATAATTTAACAGTTTCCCTAAAGTTTTCAAATAAAAACCAACATCTATTAATCTTTAAAAAAATTATTAGCAAATTAGAATTCAAAAGGAATGTCTAGAACCTGAAAATGGATATGAACCAGAAATTAGGAGCAAATATCATACCTGAGAAGCAAACATTAGCATAGTCATTAAAAGGTCAATATTGCAGTCTGTCTGCCTGAATTTGAACCTGCCAACCCCACTTCCTAGCTGTCGGATTTGTATCTTTAGCATCAGGGAGGGAAGAAATGGATATGATCATCTTCCTTACTCTTCTTTTTTCTTCCTCCAGTTGAATAACCCTCTCTTCTCCCCGCCCTCACTCTAAACTCTCATACTAGCCTCTTTCCATATAGCAAATGAGAGGAGGGAGCAGAAATTCCATCCGTGTGTCTGTGCTCTGATTTGTCTGCTTTGAGGTTGATTTTCTTTTTTAAAAAAATTTTATTTATTTATTCATGAGAGACACAGAGAGAGGCAGAGACATAGGCAGGCGGAGAAGCAGGCTCCATGCAGGAAGCCCTTTGTGGGACTTGATCCTGGGACTCCAGGATCACGCCCTGAGCCAAAGGCCAACTCTCAACCACTGAGCCACCCAGGCATCCCAAGGTTGATTTTCTTAAAGACTGATTCTTCTTTACCTGAGATACCTCTGTCGCAGATGACCCCTCCCTACTGAGGGGCAACTTTACTCCCTGCAGCACTCACATGCAGTTCACCTACCAATAGAGATCTCCAGGTTGGGTATATCACAGCTTGGCTGACGGAGCAGCTGGGCAGTCTCTTGGCCTCAGTCTCCCTTTGCTACTCTCTATGCTTTGTCAGGTGAAGCCATAGGGAACCACTGGAGTTTTCTTCCAGATACTCAAAGGCTCATAGGGAAATAGGGTGTTTAGTATGGTTGTTCTAGAATACACCTTTGAACTCACACATACTACACTCTGGTCCCTTCATGACCAACAAGGATGAGTTACTATCCCCTTTTTCAGAAATCTTCAGACAAGAATCTGGATCTAGTCTTAATGTTTAAGCATGTCCTCGAATTTCTATAGACATACATCCCTTTCACCACCTCCAAACTCTAAGAATGAGAACAAAATAGTGTTATCTCTAAGCATATAGAACACTTTCCAGCAAGTAGCCTTTGTTTCCAAATTCTCTGCTTTTCTCATTGGTAAAGACTGTCAGAGTAGGTTAGCCTTACTGGCTCCTGAGATCAGATGGGGAATCTTCTGCTAAGGATCAGGCCCTCTTTGAACTCAACCTTGGAGACCTGTATCCACTGTTAGCTTTACACTACTTGGAAACCCTGAAAGACAGGAAAGATTTCAATTACCTAAAATAACTATATAAAAATGGGGCAGCCCCGGTGGCCTGCAGCCCAGGGTGTGATCCTGGTAGACCCGGGATCGAGTCCTACATCGGGTTCCCTGCATGGAGCCTGCTTCTCCCTCTGCCTGTGTCTCTGCCTCTCTCTCTCTCTCTCTGTCTCTATAAATAAATAAATAAAAATCTTTAAAAAAATAAAATAAAATAATTATATAAAAATGAAAACTTTAAAATTACAAGAGGAAAATATAGAAGAGTATCTCCATGACTTTGGAGTGGAAGAAACTCCTTTTTTTTTAATTTTTAAAAAATATTTTATTTATTTATTCATGAAAGACACACAGAGAGAGAGGCAGAGACATAGGCAGAGAGAGAAGCAGACTCCATGCAGGAAGCCCTATGTGGGACTCTTCTGGGACTCCAGGATCACGCCCTGAGCCAAAGGCAGATGCCCAACCACTGAGCCACCCAGGAGTCCCGGTGGAAGAAACTTCTTTAATGTAAAATACCGAAATAGTAGAGCATATAAAAATTTAGAACTTCTGAACCATTAAGGAAATTGTCATAATATTAAAAGACAAACTGTGGGCTAAGAAAAATATTTGCAATGTATGTTACACAACATACTGGTAGCAAAAGACAAAATACCTAAAAGAAAAGTGGGCAAAAATGAAAAAGTAAATAAAAGTAAAAATATAAGTGGGCATTGAAAAGATGGTTAGCTTCTATAGTCATCAGGGAAAGACAAATTGAAGCAACAGTAGGATCACATTTTAAATTCCCATCAGTGAGGCAAAAATCTAAAAGCCCCAATGTTGGTGAGGTGTGGGGAAATGGGTGCTCTCACACTATACAAAGATAAACTGTGAGGTCTACTTTGGGGAGAAATTGAGCAGTGTGTGTTAAACCTAAATATGCACATACTCTTTTACTCAGCAGTTCTACTTATAGGTTCCCACTCTTACAGAAACACTAGCACATATGCTCCCAGAGAATTGTAAAAGAATGTTGTCACAATATTCATTGTAATTGCAATTATAAATTCAAATATGACATAGTCACAGAGCAATTAAAATGAATCAGCTAGATCTGTGTGTCTCAAGATGGGTAGGTCTCAAAAACATACTGAGGCACGATAGAAGCAACCTGTATAATTTTTCTCACAGTACTATTTGCGTGAAAATAACCAAATACATTAAACTATGCTATACATTTTTATGTATACTTATATGTAAGTAAAAGCTTTTGAAGCTCTGAAAAACACATTATAAATGGCATGTCTCAGCACATGGAAAGGGGAGAACTGGGATCACAGGTGGTTTTTAAAGGGTGTTCTAATTTTTTACAAAGAGAATGGATTTTTGTATTACTCATTTAAAAAAAAAATAAAAATGAAAGAAAATGGAGAATAGACTTTGGAGCCTGAAAGATTACGCTTTAGTTTCAAGGTCTGCATGGAAAAATTATCTAATGTCTGAAAATCAGTTTCTTTTTTTACTAAAATGGGGTACTACTATATATGGGTATACATGTAAAACATGTAGATATATATGTATATAGAGAGAAAGTACTGGATGGTTTAATGTTTATAACACAGAGAGCACTGTATTTATAGTAGGTACTCCAAAAACTGCCAATTTTCTTCTCTTTCTATTCAATGACAACAGAGCATGCACAATGGTGTCTAAAGTCTTTCATGAGGCTGCACCTAATTTGTGGGTTCACAGTCCATATTTAATCTATTTGAAAAACACCTGACTAAAGGGATGGGAGAAAACTCAAGCCCTAAATTCAGGAATGATTCATTAACCTGTATATGGCCTTGACTTCTCTTTAAAACTCATTTGACAGCTTTGAAACACTTTATTTTCCCCCAAAGGAACTAAAACATTATTACACTAATTACTTTAGAAAATTAGAGAAAAGAACCAATGGTCTTTGAAAAAACATTTTTTTTGCCTCTTTGACAAATATTCCTAGGCACAGTAAAATTAAATATCTCATTGTAAAATGATAAAGTGCCCCCAATTGGGATATTACTTTCTGAATAATCCTGTGGATATTCCCAGTTTGAGCACCAAACCGTAACTCACTCTTGGAGGTTTGTTAGAATCGTAAACTGCCAGAGTACAGTTTTATGAAGGACAGAAGGACCTCAGACTGAACTTGCCCAATTAAACAGATTAAATTTTAGCTGTGAATTCAGGCCAGGGCCATGCATTATTGTTTTACTACAGAATAAGCATAAATTTACCAATGCAGTGAAGCTTGCATCTGATGAAATTCCTTTTCTCAGTTTTCCCAAAGGAAACGTTTATTTATTTAACTCTGTTTATAAAGTTAAAAAAGAATCTGATGCACCTAACATAGAAAAATGAAGAAAGAAAACATCTATAACTTAGAAATAAACACTTGGGACTAAAATGATTCTTAGTTATTTGTGACCTATTTAATTTGACTTAGATGCAAGCATGGAGGTGCACAATTCCACAGAGCAATAAAAACCACCTTTAAAATATAATGTACCAGTGCCCAAGTAGCAACGGAGACAATACGTCTAAAAAAATATTTGGCCTTAAGAACTGTAATTACTGATGCAAGACAAAAAAAAAATTAGTTTAGGTCAACCCATATGTTTTCTCTTAAAAAAAAAAAGGATAATGGTCTGAAAAGAAAGAGAATAAACTGATATTTGTAAAATCTTTGACAGTTTGGAGTGAGAGGGAGAAGGCGGGACAAAGGTATTACTTATAAAGATTAAGTATTATAAAGATTAAGTGTTAAGAACCTTGAGTTCTTTGTTCTTGATTCAAAAATTAGTCATTTTCCTCATTTTAACAACCTAAGGTATCATAAAGTCATTAACATTTTACCGTGTGACAAACTTCATAAATATGAAAAAATAAGGTACCATCTTTCTGCAATAACTGCCACATGATCTAAATGGCTTATAAGGAATGTTTGCAAGAATAGTACACTAAATATGAGATTTGTGTGTTGACATTGCCAATATTCTTAATGCACATATAATAATAAAAATGGTTATTAATGAGTATGTGCACAATGTGAAACTTCATTTAATACTTTTCCCCTTAGAGATGTATAGAGATAAATAGATTTAATCCTTCTCAAGAAACACTTCTACCTCTTGGGAATATTCTAAGTTATAAACATTCTATGTCAATAAAACAAGGCCTTAAGGACTAGGTTCACTGTCTTGCAAGGATTTTCATGGCATTCTAATGCCCAGAGAAGTATGGATCATCTAGAGTAGACTGATGCTTCTTGAACAAACATGTAATAATTTGGGGCTTCACTTGGGGGTCCCTCTTTTGCACATATACACATAAAGCACACATGCATTTACTCAAGTAACCAGGTTTGAGGAATCAAAAGCAGGAAGAAAATTATAGTAGTTTCCAGATGCTGTTATAATCAAATCTGAATTACCCATCGGCAAGTACCTCCTGCCAGGGAGAAGAGTAATGAATCCTGACAGATGGGACACCTGGGCCAAATCAAATCAAAGCAAATTCCCTCACCCAGCAAGGCCTAATGTCGCTACCCATACAGAGTGGCCTTCCTTCCCCATGCGGACTCTCCACAGCTGGGGCCTCTGCCACCTTTCCAGTTTTATCTGCTACTGAACCCCTACAGGAACCCTATCTAGCAATCACACTGATCCCTCACCTCATCCAAACACATTTACTGCATTCATGCTACACTCAGGGTGAGCTCACTCTTTAACTGAAATTGCTCTTCCTTTTACCACTTTGCCTTCCAATTGGCTTATCCTTCAAAACTAAAAAATTAAAAGAAAACACAGACAGAACCACAGACAGATAGACAGACACACAGACACACACACACACACATACCTTACCTCCTCTCTGAAGCCCTCCTTGATCGTCTCAGAAAAATTATGTTTGTCTAATCATGGATGCACTCATCCATGTCGTCTATTTTACTTGCAGCTTTTTGTGACTTGGGTTATAGGTACTTCCTCTCCAAACATGGCAAACAATTGTGAGAAGAGGACCAGGAATGGGAGACTTAAGGAAGGGGCCTGTCTTACATTCTAGGACCTACAAAGTTCTCTCCGTAACTCAATATTTTCAGTTGCAGAACAGGGGAATTGGGCCCATTAATCTCTAAAATACCTTTGAATTCTAAAAATTGATCTTTCTAGCATGTTACCTGAATCAGTAAGTTTTTATTTCTTGATTTCATATTCTTTACCCATTGTTTTGGTTTGCCAGGGCTGTTGTAACAAAGAACCACAATTTTCTGCTATCTCTGCTGTCACTTAAGTATAATTGACAGTTAGTCATAATCTCCTGTCTCAAAAGAATGTCATGAAAGCAAGATACTAAGAAAGATTTTAAAGCACATTGGGGACTATTTAGCAGACCCTACCAATAATAGGAGCTAAACTATTCACATTTCAAAAACATATTGGCTCTTTTAGACCATAATAACGTGGCTGTAATATGGACTCGTTATATGGATCCCGATATTAAGCCTAACCCTAATGATGCTTAATAACAAAATCCCTTTGAAAATCTGATCCTCTATGAAAAACAAGTGTCAAGTTATTACATTTCTTTTTCCAAGTTGATTGCCCCCTTTTAATCTCTTGGAATTTGTAAAATGCAATATCTTTTGGAGCTAATCTAGTGATGAAGATTGGAGAATGGATTTAAACCAAATATGAAGTACATTTCTCGTGTAATAAATGTAACATTGATGGATTTTTAATAAACTTATTGTCAGAATACTATGCTTTCTGTCTTTCATCTCTTTCCTAAATCACTCAAGCCCATCACTGAGATTTAATAAATCCACATTAAGTCTAAACCTAGAGAAACCTAGCCAAGACTCATATTGGTGTCTGCCAGTGTTCCTACAGCCCTCACCCTTTGTAACAACGCAGGCAAATTCTGATGTCAAATTCAGGAAGTAGTGTGAAACTCTTACTGAAGCCGGCACAGATTGCCAATGTTTCCTAGGAGAAAAAAATCTTTAATCTGAACAAAATAGTGCAATTCTGAAAATGAATTTCCCCAGGAACTCAGAAGTGCCAGAGAGACTACATGAGACCAATAAAAGAGGTTGCTGGGTTCCACAATTAAGGAGCACCATGGGTCCAGACCCCACAGTCTAACCTGTGTCTTAAGGGCTGCTCTCTCCTTGAATCCTGCCCTTCATCACACATCCCACCCATCTCCCACTCCCACTCCTCACTTTCCCCCAGAAAACTAAGAGGTACTTTCTTGCCAAACTCCACACAAATGAAGGTCTGTCCTCTCAGCTGGTTGGCCAAGGTGCCAGTATTCCTTCAGGCTGTCTTTATTAAATCAGTCACCTGGATTCAAAGACATTCATAAAAAATAAAATACATACTCTCACGTGCACAAATATATAACTAGCATTTCAATTTTACTAACCAAATAAATATGTATTGATCTTTTGAAACGGTATAAAAGTCACCCACTACTTGAAGTACTACAAATGTATAAAAAGACAGACTTTTATTCAAAATTGCTGGTTTCCAATAAATATATTTTATTTTAATATTAAATTATAAAATCATAGTATCCATGAAAAATATCAACTAGACTTTTATTTTTTTTATTTTTAAAGATTTTATTTATTTATTTATTTATTTATTTATTTATTTATTTATTTATTTATTCATAGACACGGAGAGAGAGGTAGAGACACAGGCAGAGGGAGAAGCAGGCTCCCTGCAGAGAGCCCAACGTGGGACTCGATCCCAGTTCTCCAGGATCACACCCCAGGCTGCAGGCGGTGCTAAACTGCTGTGCCACCGGAGTTGCCCTCAACTAGACTTTTATTTTTTTATTTTTTATTTTTTTTAAATTTCTTATTCATTTATGATAGTCACAGAGAGAGAGAGAGAGAGAGAGGCAGAGACATAGGCATAGGGAGAAGCAGGCTCCATGCACCGGGAGCCTGATGTGGGATTCGATCCCGGGTCTCCAGGATCACGCCCTGGGCCAAAGGCAGACGCCAAACCGCTGCACCACCCAGGGATCCCTCAACTAGACTTTTAAATATCACTGTCCACATCTAGTTTCAAGTTCTTAATTAATGATATACTTAACTTACTGAAGACAATATTAAGGCTGATTTTCTTTTCTTTTCTTTTTTTTTTTTTTTTTTAAAGATTTTGTTTATTTGATAGAACACAAGCAGGGCGAAAGGCAGGCATAGGGAGTAGGAACAGGCCCCCAGGCAAGGGGCTTGACCCCAGGACCCAAGATCATGACCAAAGCAGAAGGCAGATGCTCAAACAACTGAGCCACGCAGGTGCCCCAAGGTTGAGTCTCTTTACTAATTAAAACCTTGCAAAATATATAATGTACAATAATTTTATTTTTTTCTATTTTGTTTATTTTATTATATTTTATTTTTTCTTTTCAAATTAATATGTAACAATTTTAAAATTCACTTCCAGTCAGCATTGGTAAAGAGAGAACTTAAAAGTGATTGCCCACTCTATTAATTACATATAAAACTACCCATAATTTTTCTTGCTTTTTCTTCTACTCATCTTCAAACTTTTTTCTTATTACTAAAAGTGTTAAAGTACAAAATTGTAACCTCCCCTTCTGGAAGAACACAAGGGTCAACTATTTCTTACCATTCAACTACAGAAATTGCTCATCCCGAGATGAAGTGGTACAATGTAGAGAGTGATTGTTTATAGCTATGTGTTGTTCTATATTTGCTTTAAAAATAAATATTGCTTGGTAATATAAAAAAGCAGTGATTATATTTTTTGTTATGTCTGACTCTAGAGTGAGCAAATATAAAAAGTCTTTTCTAGGAGTAAATTATTCATTAGGTTAGGTCATTGAAATCAGATTTACACAAGATTTTATCACTTTAAAACTAAATTCCTCCTCATTTTCCTACCAGGCAATAGAAAGCAATTTCAGTAAATACAGTGCCTAATGGGTGTACATCCAAATATCCACCCCAAGGATTCTCCATATGGCTCACATCACAGTGTACCATTCTAGGTTATTTCCCCTAGGAAGCACAAGTCTTCTGAAATTCTACATTGCTTTCATACTCAGTGATATTCAACAAACTTCTCAGTACCTGAGGAAAACACAGCTTCCACACATTCCAGTATTAGAATTTCGTGGAAAATTAATTGTAAAGGTGAACTCATCTGTTATATCAAGCTTTTTACTCACTAAATGGTAAGTATCCATTCAATCCATTCTTCTTCGATTAAACTATTACAAACAGTAATTATAAGTATTAATGACTTTAAAGGATTAATATGATAGGAGACATAGTCTTTTTTTTTTTTTTTTAATTTATTTATGATAGTCACAGAGGGAGAAGCAGGCTCCACGCACCGGGAGCCCGATGTGGGATTCGATCCCGGGTTTCCAGGATCGCGACCTGGGCCAAAGGCAGGCGCCAAACCGCTGCACCACCCAGGGATCCCGAGACATAGTCTTCTATAATTGGTTCTAAACATCCCACTTGAGTGAGTTCTTGTTTTCCTTAAATGCATTGTCTCATGGTCATGTAAGTCTTCCTTCTTTTCTTCTTGTCCTTGCTCATTTAAATCAAATGATCTGAAACAGTCTGTCCATTTCTTTTTTTTTTTCTTTCTTCTTATAAAGATTTTATTTATTTATTCATGAGAGACACAGAAGGAGAGAGAGAGAGAAACAGAGATACAGGCAGAGGGAGAAGCAGGGAGCCTGACATGGGACATGGGACTTGATCCCGGGTCTCCAGGAGCACGCCCTGGGCCGAAGGCAGGCACCAAACCGCTGAGCCACCCAGGGATCCCAGTCTGTCCATTTCTTTTTGCCGGTCTGAACCTCAAAGTCTTCCTTGATTTATCAGATCACTTCCCCTTCTTTATGCACAAGTTGTGTTGTTGTTGTTGTTTTTAAGATTTCATTTATTTATTCATGAGAGACATAGACAGAGGGAGAAGCAGGCTCCATGCAGGGAGCCCAATGTGGGACTCGATCCCAGGACTCCAGGATCGCGCCCTGGGCCGAAGGCAGGTGCCAAACCGCTGAGACACGCAGGGATCCCGACAAGTTTTTTTAAAATATTGAAACAATTGCTAAGATGTGGACATGGTATCACTACTGTATTTCTAGTATTCGATTTCCATGAACAAATCACATTTTGATTACAAGTATTTTTATATTTATGTAGATGTTGCACAATTTTTTTTAAATAAAGGAAATTATAGACATCTCTGAGAAACAGGTTACTCTAACCTAAAATTTGCTTCTTAAATTAGTTTTTGACCCTGTTGTCTCCAAAGCTAGAGACTGGTTTATTGGTACAATATGATATTTATGTATGATATCTATTAACATTGAAGGAAATTATCAACCCCCCTTATCTTATCTCATTTAACTATTTCATTTCTGTTCCAATTAAGACTCCAATATTTTCACACATCTTCTAAAAGGAAGTTGATAATATGTTTCTGCACATGAGTTACTTTAGCATGTATACAATTTCTCAAATGTCTCCATATGCTTGAAACATAATACCACTTTGCTATAATTTTAAAAGATGAGAAATTTTATTTTAAAGAAGATTCTTGGGCAGCCCAGGTGGCTCAGCGGTTTAGCGCCACCTTCGGCCCAGGGCCTGATCCGGAGACCCGGGATCGAGTCCCACGTTGGGCTCCCTGCATGGAGCCTGCTTCTCCCTCCGCTTGTGTCTCTGCCTCTCTGTGTGTGTGTCTCTCATGAATAAATAAATAAAATCTAAAAAAAAAAAAAAAAAAAAAAAAGAATTGTAAATGCAAAATTTTAGCACTTTTCAGTGCCAAATGTCTCTAGTTACCTTTTCAGAGGAATAGCTAACTTATAGGAGGCACTGTATAAATATAGCCAAATGAAATTTTTTTTAAAAAGTAGAAATTTTAAAAAAGACTATCAAATTGGCTAAAATTACAGACCTCTCAATAACTGCCACAATCCCCAGGAGAGGAATATAATAGTAAGCATTATCCAGAGGTTACTAGTATTATAAAACTCAGTTCCAGCCTACTTCTATCTTAAAAAAATCTTCTCCCATTATCTATGGTCAGATAGGATTTTTTGTTTATTTTGCTCACTGTTGTATTCTTACTGCTTATAATAATATTTGGTACATAGAAGGCATCCAATAAGTACTGTTGAATAAATGAATAGCAAAACAACAGCAACAAGAGAAGCTAATATTTGTTGAGCACTTACTAGTAAAACACTGGTTGAATTTCCACAGGGACTTTCTCATTAAGCTTAACAAACACAAGAAACTTTTAGATCACCTAGAAAAACTAGTCAGAAACAAAATTGAACCAGAGCATTACCTGAATGATCCAAGCACTTCTAAAGGCATGCACATTCATCTACATGGAAAATACCTGATTTTATCTAGATTTACATAATTCAATAAAGTACAAAATAGGTGTTTTGCTTAAATTATCTTGCTATTGTTTGGAGTTTTCTGTATTACTGTTTTACATCATAGTAAACACTGATTAACAAGTAGAAAGTTAAAATATTTAATCTAAATTTTACTTACTGAGGTTGTGGTAGAAAGCATCTGAGATGATGAATATGAAACACAGAGTGAGAGCTTAGTGTATACTAAGTGTACTAAATGCTCAGTAAATGCTAGTTATTGCTACTGTTTCCTAAAATATTGCTACCCGAGGAACACTTATAACTATAAGGTAAATTAGAGGTCAAGATTTATAATTCAATTAAGAATATATGACTGTGATAATGTTGTACTCTTTTCCAAAGTAATTTATGTTATTTACTTTAAAACAATCTCAAGGACCCATCATGTTACTCATGGTGTCCACTACAAGTTACCCAGGGAAAGGGAGAAGAACATGACTGGCTGGAACTCAACAGAGATATGGGCAAGCGTTAATAACCCACATAAGTAAATATGAAACTCAAATAAAAAACGTAAAACAATGTACACTTTTCCCTTGGAAACCTCAGTTTTACTTAGGTGTGGATCAAAGTGTGGTGGGCATATGCTGATCCTTCTTTTGCAGAAGACAATTAGAAGAAGCATATGGTCTCCAAACTTGTGGCCAACACTTTGATAAGTGTGTTCAGGGTAGAAAAGGCATAATACTTAATGTTTGGCTTTAAAAGATGTTTCTTGAAGCTGAATTAAATTAAAACCCCCAGAATCTCAACTTTCTCCTCCCTTTTAAAATCTATGGCCAATGGACATTTATATGAATATGTGATAATAACATTAAGGGAATTAATACGGTGGAGGGAAGATCTAAAGATTGCATCTTTGAACCAGTGAAAGTGAGATGGGGAAGCTGAAGGGACTCCATTTTAGAAGGGCTCCATCTCTGCTCTTTTTCTGCGAGGCCTCATTTGCTCACATTCTATATTTGGCCCCTGAATAAGCCAAAGGAGCTCTGTTCCCACTTCAAGGGGGAAACGAGAGTTAGTCATTCTCTAAGTTTTGTTTTAGGCCTCAAACACCTGATATCACCTAAAAAGAGCCAGATTCCCAACATGTTCCAGGACATTCGCTTCAAACAAAACTCTGCCTAGAACAAAACTAATGCTGGAATCAATGCCCCTGCCTTTGGTAATTTGTGGAATAACACTTATTATTCACCTGACACTCACCTCTGATTGGACCCTACCCTGGACTCCCGAAGGAATGCGTACCCAAGACCTCTTTCCAATATACATCCCTAGCCCCAAATAATGGTGAGATTCATTCTCTTTTTCTTTCGGAGTCTCCAAGACACTCTGTCTGCCATCCTGTCAGTCATGCTTTTAAATAAACTCTGTTTTTACTTTTTCCAGCTCATGTTTGATTTCCATCTTATATAAAGCCAAAGACCCTCTAGGCTGGTCCTATGGGACCCTCCCCTGGGTTCTCAGATCTAGCCTGGCTGCATCAAAAGCAAGCTTTCTCCCCTTCAACTGAGAGAACTAATGTAAAACTAAGGACTCTGAAAGCCTTCTCTTGCTGAATTCTACTTAGGCAACTGAGCCATTCTACTCCTTGACTTCCCAACCAAGTTCCTAGGGAATCTATTAGTAAATAAAAATTAATGATTAAAGAAAACTGTGAAGAAATTTCCAGAGTTCACTTCAATTTCAAATTGCTATTCAAATTTATTTGTTTATGAAAAACACATAAAAAATACTCTGAAAAAGATAATACCAAAATCTCAGGAGGTGAAGGTCTTCAGTATAAATGCCAAACTGTGAAAGATATTAGGTTATTAAAATGCACATTATACTCTAATATTATCTTACAACACTTACTTTTTTTTTTACTATTATTAATATTTATTTATTTTTGTAGATTAACTGGCCAAAAATCTCTACCCCTGAGACAGAGCATTTAGTTGCAAGAACCATAAGAAATTTTGGAATCAAACTTTCCTCTCATACTTATGTTTTCCCTTTATTTTAGTGATTGAGACATTTCTGACAGAAAATCAGACAAGCAGTATCTGCTTCATATTCTTGAAACAGAGGCAGTGACCCCTGGATACGTGTGTTTCTTTCACGACACAAGAAGTCCATATCTTTTGCAAAACTGCGTTCTTCCCTGACATTCTAAAAGAACAACATAAATAACATCTTCAGCAAATCCATGAATAATACCTCCTAGCACTGAGTTATGTTTCCACTCACTGCTCATTTGAACGGCAAAGCAAGTAAAATCAAGAAAATCGTAAGTCTGTAAGGAGCTCCTGGAAGCTTTAAGATAATGTTCAAAAGAACAAAATTAGAGCCAGAGCTTGCAAGACAAACCCTCGCTAAGCTTTTATAATGGGCAACAAGTTTCTTCGGGTGCTGGTGCAAGTATGTGAAACTGCTGGACCAGTTTTTGGCTGAGTCTTACTTAGGGTTTGGGCCTGGAAGATGACACCTTACTTTATAAAAATTGCCTTTGACAGCTTTTGTACTTCCGCAGCAAAACTCAGTGCGAGGGGAGTCCCCCTGCGACACTGGGGGAGATGAGGATTAAGGCCAGGATGCGGCATCACTGTAGGGCATGGGCAAGGTCATAGAATGTCTCCTGTACTACATTCTGCTTCTGAAAGATTGAGCTTTGTGACTCTTTTCCTTCACAGTCTGGTGTTGATAGGACCAGGACAGTTAGAGATATAAGACCTGGAACAAATCGCATTGACGTGAGCTCAACGCAAACCACATGTTCACTACTGATTTCGAACTTGTGTTCCTCCAAAGAAATCAAAGACATAATCTACTTTCTTAAACAATTAAACAGGCCTTTTGTCAGTGTTTAAGAAGGCCTTTCCCCCCTGAGGGAAAATGCTCCCCCTCCCGCTCCTCAATTCCATGATGTTGTTTTCTTTGCCTACACTTTTGATGATGTGAAATACATGTTTTTTCTCCTCTAATATATTTTGACTTGCTATGAGCAAATGATTTATAAAGATAAAACTTGGTAACATTTGCTTCTAGAAGTTATTTCAAAACCATTTGACTTCAATCAGTATTTCCATCTAGTCCATTAATTTCTTAAACCTCAGAAATTACGGGAGTACCATCACCCTCCACTTAGTTAAGTTTAGATTGAGTCAGGTTTGGAGAACTTTATTTTTGATCAGTAGAAAGAACCGTGTGAGAGTAACATCATGCTCTCTCAGTTTGCTACCTCACACGGAAGAGGCTTTCATTAAAATCATTCCTCAATTTCATAATGTTTTTGCTCCATTCTATTCATATTTTAAATAATATTGCCAAGAATGTTGTCTTTCCTCTCAACCCAGATTTCCTGACTACCACTCAGGTTCAGAGGCACATAAGTAAATAAAATTTTAAAAAGAACCAACTCTGTGGGTCCTGGAGGAAGGACACACACTCGGCTGCTTTCGCCTGACTTTTATTGTCAAGCCTGCCTGCTTTCATTCTCCAAGCCATTTTGCCTCCATCCCAAGCTTTCACGCTATACGTTATTATAAAGTTCTGTTTTCTTTTACCATGGGAACATAGACACTTAAGATAATTAATTACCATCATCATTATTTCTTTAACTAAGACCAAAAATTACAAAGCAATTTAATACAGAGACTCGTCTTGAAAACCCTTTACAAACCTAAGCTAATTTGCCATTGTAATTCACCAAGAATGGCTATTATCCTCTCTTTATAAAGGGGTAAACTAAAAGGTTAAGTGAAGAGCTTAAGGCTACTGAATAAGTTAATACCATTTCTGGGAGTAGATCACAGGAATGCCAGGTTCCTGCCTTTAAGCTCCAATTAGAATACCACGTCTATAAGAATGGCCCATTGAAAAGTCTGAATAAAGGCACATTTTACTCAAGACACTTTCTTCCCTTTAAAAATAACTAAATAAAATCTATTTCATTCACTTAATTTTAAGCATGTTTTTCTGAATAAATGTTTATTATTGAACACTCAGCATTTACAGAAAATAAAATAATAACCACATACAACTCAGAGATAGCCAGTAGTAAAATTGTGGGTAGAGTATGTTTTCTGTGCACAAATTTACTTTCATTTCACGAAGTTACGAGTATGCTTGAGCTGAGATTTAGAAACCTTTTTCAATAAACTATGTGGAATATGCACAACATTTCCACGTCAAACTTAATTTTTTCCTAAATTAAAGCAAAGGCAAATGTCAGTAATGAACAGAAAATAGTCACAATAGAACGAAGGATACAACTTAAGGACAATAGCAAATGTTTGCATAAGAGGTAGTCTAGAAACAACAACAACAAAAAAGCTTTGAATATCTGGCAAAGGAATTGGATTTTGATAAGTGAAACTGTCACTCACAAACTTGAATGCCCTGATCTCTTAGTGCATGATTTCTCCCAAAGCTCAGAAATGTAAAACACGAAGGACGGCAATCACAGTGAAGAGTTTCCTAGAGGCTCTCCTCTAAAAAATGCCAGGAGTGGATCCACATTTTGAGGGATATCACACTTAGGCAGTTGTGTGTGTGTGTGTGTGTGTGTGTGTGTGTGTGTGTGTGTGTCGTGAGGGGGATGGTACATGAAAGAAAAAGAATACAGAATGAAGGCACAAAATTGAGTATGAAAGTGAGAATTTACTTAGAATGAAAAAAAGAGTAGATTGCAAATTTTTAATAGCTGCAAAACACATAAGCACATTATGCAACATGTAAATTATACCCTGAAACAAATTTTGAAAAGCTAATGAAACCACAAACATTCCAAATCCAGGGGAAAAATATATATGATATATTGGATCACTTGTAATAACTTTGTTGCCTCATTTTGCATTTCCTGTGATAAAGATTCAGTGATACCATTTTCCACGGAGAGAAGAGCAAGCTAATTTAAACTTCCCCCTAGCATGATTACTAAACATTTATTTATTTGTTTGTTCGCTTTTAAAGATTTTATTTATTCATGAGAGACACAGATAGAGAGGCAGAGACACAGGCAGAGGGAGAAGCAGGCTCCCCACAGGGAGCCCAATGGAGGACTCATCCCTGGACTGGGATCACTCCCTGAACTGAAGGCAGACGCCCAACCGCTGAGCCATCCAGGCATTCCACTACAAATTTATTTTTATTAAAACAGTTTACAAAAGAATTTTATAGCTTCACAGATCATTATTGGTAAAGTTACAGAAATTTTCTGGATTTTTGTTGAGTTCAATAAAGGCTCCTTTTTTAAAAAAATTTATAGACTGTAAGTCTTCGGGGCATTTCATGTTCTGTGTGTGTGGTGAGGGTGGGTGTGTGTGCAGGGAGTGATCACACTCAATTGACAATTAGCCAGTTTTTAATTGGAATCTTTGGTTGTCATGGAGGTTATGAGTGTTTTCTATTACCTTTGTCACGGCCAGATTGCCAGTCTTGAACATGCAATCATCAAGAAACGCCAGTCTTTGTCTAGCGTGTATATGATTCACTTCTCTTCATGATTTGATTAGCAAACAATCCAAGAACCTCTTTATTATTGTATTCAAATCTTGTCTCCTCCTTTTAATTAATTGCAGCCTTTGAAATAATCTTTTGTTACAATTTTCTTCTAACAGCAGAATAATTTACATTGATTTCATCACCTTAACACTTTCACTTTGTATTTCCTTACTTTTTACCTGAATTTTCACTCAGTTCTTTAACAAAGAGATTTAAAGATGACAAAGGATATGACCAAATCAAAACTCTAAGATTTTTCACCTACTTTATTGAAATATTTCCGAGTGTCTTTCCAACTAATAGCTAAAATGATGTATTCGAACTTTACCGAATATGCCATAGGCATCAAAAATAAAAGTACTGGGTCCAGGTTCTGTGCATTTCACACCTCCTTTCCCCACCGTTATCTACACACTTCAGCACTGGACACTATGGGGGCATGCTCATATCCTGACCTCTGGCCCTGCAGCATTATGTCATGCCACAGTTTGGGTTGACAGTATTTCTGAAAATCATTTCTACACTAGGGACAGCTATAATTAACTTGACTATACAGAAAGTTGGTGTGAATCACAGAAAAATATTCCCATAAACCTAGACTAAATGAATCCTCAATTCAGTTTTACCTTGGCTACATCCCCCAAATGCCACGGGTCACTCCAACCTCACCCAGCTAGAGGGGAATTGTGTTAGAAGAGAAGTTGGACCAGAAAGCCCCACCATTTGTAACCAAATGTGGGCACAACATCTTATTTTTATAAATTTTATAAAAACATATAACCAGGGGCAGCTCGGGTGGCTCAGCGGTTTAGCGCCGCCTTCAGCCTAGGGCCTGATCCTGGAGACCCAGGATCGAGTCCCACGTCAGGCTTCCTGCATGGGGCCTGCTTCTCCCTCTGTCTGTATCTCTGCCTCTCTCTCTCTCTCTCTCTCTGTGTGTGTCTCTCATCAATAAATAAAATAAATCTTAAAAAAAAACCAACATATAACTAGACAAGTGGATTTCTAGCCATCCCCTTCGCCCTCACCCCCACTAAGTATTGGGGTCTTGGAAGGAGCCTGGGAAAAGAAGAGGCTCTGAAGCTTAAGCTTCATAGGTTTCATGGTGAATCCACCGCAGATTATTTATCTATATGGCAGTCCTGCAAAGTAACTACAATCATTACCTCCAGACAAGGGAATTCAGAAAGGTTAAGAGACTTACACAGAGTCAGAGCTAGCAAGGAGTGGAACCAGAATTTAATGCTAATTGTTGAGTGTGGAGCTCAAACACAAAACTGAGTGTTTAGTATGGGCTGGGAACTATGCTGAGCACTTTATTTATTTATTTATTTATTTATTTATTATTTATTTATTTATTTATGATAGTCACACACAGAGAGAGAGAGAGAGGCAGAGACACAAGCAGAGGGAGAAGCAGGCTCCATGCACCGGGAGCCCGACGCGGGATTCAATCCCAGGTCTCCAGGATTGCGCCCTGGGCCAAAGGCAGGCGCCAAACCGCTGCCCCACTCAGGGATCCCATGCTGAGCACTTTACATTCACTGCTTAATCCTCAGAACAAGATTATATTATAGGTATTGTTATTATCCCCATTTAGCAGATGGAATAATCAAGAAGCAAAGATATTGTCATCTGTCCAAGGTCATCCAGCTGGTAAGTGGGGTGGGATTCAAATGCCGGTCTGTCTACAGAGTCCACAGACTTAACCACTTTAGCACCCTCCCTCCCAATATTCTTACATCATATATGGCTATGATATGGATATACTATGAAGTAAACCACAAAATGCACTTTACAATTTTTTCAAAGAAAAATTTTGCACTTGCACAGAACACTTTAGACTTGGTGCCTAGATCTCCTGTTTAAGCGATAAACACACACTATTTTGGTCTAGTAGGTCTATTTTTTTTTTATTTTTATTTATTTATGATAGTCACAGAGAGAGAGAGAGAGAGGCAGAGACATAGGCAGAGGGAGAAGCAGGCTCCACGCACCGGGAGCCCGACGTGGGATTCGATCCCGGGTCTCCAGGATCGCCCCCTGGGCCAAAGGCAGGCGCTAAACTGCTGCGCCACCCAGGGATCCCTAGTAGGTCTATTTCGATGAAACTTGACATTGACATGAAAAGCATTGAGGATTTTTGCACGGGGAATGACACAATAAAAATATTGTTTTAGGACAGATATAAAGAAAAATTATCTGAAGAAATAATGGTTGAACCGCTGCAATTAGTTAAGTGCATCAAGTTTTAGAGATTACAGAAAAATGGAGAGGTGTTCCCAGATGAGTGGGTACAAAGTCAGGATGGGAGGCAGAACCAGAGTTGTCATGGTGGTGGTGGAGAGGAAGTGTCAGTAAAGAGGAGAGAAGATTAAGAGACAAAACAAAGGAAATATTCAAATGGGATGAGGAGAACTAGAAGCCAAGTCAAGGCAAGAGAAATTTCGAAGGCCCAAGTGGTCCAAAGAACCAAATATCTAACAAGAATCAGAGATGGAGACTGAGAAACAGATGTGTGAATTTTTAAAGAAGTGGTCAGAGCTATTGTAATGTTAGGCTTTTAAACATCGAGAATAAAGGGATTTAAAAAGCCATTTGCCAGAAGTTACATTAGGGAGGTTATGCAAGTTCTCAAATATTCTAGTCTTCAAATTTACCACCCTTTTAACATTTTTATTTGCTTTAAGTGCAAAAGGCACACAGAGAGGCATGTTGGAGATATTTTTAATAGATATACGAAATATGAGGCTATCAGTGAGAACACAACCTCAGGTTCCTTGAGGGCAGGGATTATTTATTTTATCTTTTTCTTTGTCCAGCACAGAACTTGGCACCTGTTGGGTGCCCAGTGGATGGCGGATAAGTGCAATGTGCGTGGTCAGAAATGGAATGGTTTGTCACCACAGCTTTGATTTCTTGGTTTGCTGTCTCTTATACTTCATTTAGTATCCTAGGACAACTACCAAAGTTGAAACTTTGGTACAAAGAACATTTAAATGTTCTATATACAGAGTCGCCAAAAAATGATGTGAGGTTTGCGGATGAAAATAGTTTGTTAAAAACCATGTAATGAAGCACATTAAGACTCTCTTCCCAACTTTTCTGTGTAGTATTTCAGGTGAACTTACCTCCAAACTCCAGCAGTGAATCCTTATTCATAAATCAATGAGGCTAATTTCATCTCTTTTGCCACAGAGCAGGTAACTCATGTTCAGCCCAGCTGAATGCAAGACATTGACTTGCCTGGCCACAGAGATTATTTCAAGAATGGTCTTCTCCACACAAAAGTCAGGAAAATTTGGGGGGATTCTGGGATCTCTTCTTGTTTGGGGATTATGATTGATGTTATAAGGCAAAAAAAGCACAAAATGTGCACTCAATTCTTCCTTTTGTGGCTTCATTTTCCATAAGCTTAAGCCTGCAAAGAGTGTCCTGGAGAAGTAGAGAGTAGGGAAAGTGATCCTTCTAAACTAGGGGGAAGAAAAAAAATAATAAAAAAATAAAATAAACTAGGGGGAAGAATGGAGATCTGTGGGGTGCAGGGGAACAGCATTTGCTCCATGTCAGATCCCTTGAAAGCAACAAATGCATAGGACACTGTAAGAGGTCAATTTTGAACCACTAGAATGTCCATGGCCAAGAGTAGAATAGCAGGATCAGAATGAGCAGTCCCGTTGGGTCTATTTAGGCTATATCCCTCAGGGTCTTAGTGGTGACCAGCATGAAAAGATGACCAGCTGTAACCAAAGGACCTCTCTGATGTATTAGAGCATATATAAAACCCCAGGACCTTTGCATAACTTTGCACAGGGAACCCAGTAATGACTGGAGCTGAATTATTTTCCAGCTTGACAGAACAAAGGCTTCAAAGAAAATAAAGAAATAAGTTTTTTAAATTTTGCTTCCTTGAGTTTGTGAACTAAGAATCACACTGTCTTTGGTTAATCTTCTACATTCTGGTAAAATCTCTAACACCTTAAGCATAAGGTGGTGAAAGCATAAGAGATGCCTAACAAATGTATGATGGATGGATGGTTGGATAAATAGATGGATAGCATTTTAGGATGAGATTTGAAAGCTAGTGCTCCAACAGAGGCTATAGAGTTCCCATACAATAACTTCAAGGATGATGAGCAATGATTAGAAATTATTCAAATTCTGATAGGTCTGTAAGAGTCAAATCTAGCGGGGTTATTCTTTCAGTTGTACAGAGTTTTAATAAAGTACGTTAAATCTGGTGTTACCTTACATCTGGGTCACTGAGGCCAAACAAAACGGAGTAGAAAAGAAAACAAGAGAACTCCAAACTGCACAGAGCTCTCGGTGATTTGAATCAGAGCTGTCTGCTATGTCATCCAAGCACAACAGAAGTGCAGGTGCAGGCATGGGGATAAAAGTCAAAAAAGAGCGCATGTGATCTTGAAAGTCCCAGAATTTATTCACCATGTAGAGGAGTTAACCAAGTGATTAAGTGGCTCCAGTGTGTTTTAGAATCCTTGGTTTATTTTCCCCTATGTAGGGATTGTCCTTTTGCAAAATGCTATAAATTAGGTTCTGATGTGGGGACTACTTTGGTCTATCAATTAACTCTCTACTTTTGGCAGCACAACTGTACAATAAATTAATTAGGAACTCTTGAAAGAGCTTTAGCAGTCTTAAGTGTTTTTGTAATGCTGTTGAACAGGATGTGGAAGTTTGAATTCCATGTTGGTAATTTCCCAGAGAAGTGGGTTGGTTTTACAACTGAAGCTTTCCTAATGGGTAAATGTCAATTGACCTATGTTCAACATGAAGTGTGAAGTATTTCGATCCACACAACATTTATTAAGTTAACGTCTGAAGGTTGATAAATAGCTATATAGGATAGATGTAATCTTAAGAGACTGTATTTAGTAACTGCCAGAGAGGTGATTTTCTTCCTGGCATAAGAATGGACACATTTTGAGCGTTTTCATACCTAACAGCACCTTGGGAAAAAAATATTTCAGGGATGTACTGTATATGAAAAAAATTACCTCAAAACTTTGCATTTTCTTCTATACATGATGAAGAGTATCATGCAAAATTGACCCCCAGACAGATTTCTCTAGATGATAGATGAAGTGTAGAGTCACTGCACACTGACAAAATGAAATTTTTTGAAAACATTTGTATATAACTCCATCACAACGTTGGAGTGGTTGTTAATTTTTTAAAAAATTGAAATTGAAAAGCAAGATTATCAGTCGCACAGTGTTAAGGACAGCTTTTCATTGCTCTGGATCCACGGGGAATATGTCTTCAGTTGGGATGTTGTGCCTTAAAATCCTCAGCTACACAAATTTCTTCTGAAATTTTCCTCAAAACAATCTTGTGCAGGTCTTATTCATTATTCGTAAAGTTCGAAAAGTACAGGTAACAGAACAAACGTACAGGGACGGGAACAATTGCATTATACCGGCAAAACTAGCCGTAATGAATCCTTTGGCTGGGATGTCCAGTCAATGTTCTAAGAGTGTGGACTTTAAAATTGTCAGTCAATGGAAGGGGGAGTGAGGAGAAAGAAGAGACTGAGGAAAGAGATCTATTTTGCTCTAGCTTTGCTTACAAACTTGATCAAGGACCTGGCACAACTTGAAGTCACATTGTCTCTATTTTCCTTGTGTCATTCTTCTCCCTCTTCCCATGGCAACAAGGAAAGTTTATAACCCACCAGGAATGCTATGAATGTCTCAAAATAGTAGAAAATCATCTTGGTGGGATGGCAATGGTTATCTCTCACAGGTTCCTTCTGTTTTGACCTGACTGAGAGGTCATTGACCCCAACTGAACATATAGGGGTCCTTTGAAGATACCTCACCCAGCCTTTCTTTCTATTCTTCTTTACTAGAGTCATCTTTTCAAAAAGCACTTTAGAGGCTGTCACAACACTCTAAGTATTATCTGATTTATCTCTGAGAGCAGTAATTTCAGAGCAGTATGACAAGTCAACATAGCATAAGACCCTCACCAACAGCACACTAGCAGTAAGAGGCCGAAAGGCTATAAGGCCATCTCTAAGAGCCTCGTTTTGTTATATGCCTAGAATTTGTCCCAAGTTCTAGGAAGAAATATTTCAACAACGTAAGTGCTCATACTCCACTGTATTCTCCTAAAGAGTCTCCATTTTTTTTTTTTTTTTTTTTTTTTTTTTTTTATGATAGCCACACAGAGAGAGAGAGAGAGAGAGAGGCAGAGACACAGGCAGAGGGAGAAGCAGGCTCCATGCACCGGGAGCCCGACGTGGGATTCGATCCCAGGTCTCCAGGATCGCGCCCTGGGCCAAAGGCAGGTGCCAAACCGCTGCGCCACCCAGGGATCCCCATTTTTTTTTAAAAGCCTACATTCTCTTACCTTCCAACAGACCAATGCTTGGCAGCTGTTTTTGACAATTTTTGAATGAAATTTGGTCTAAGCCTTCTTCATTAGCATGTAAGGACCTTCAAGGCATTGCAGTGAAGCCCCGGGATACAGGAAGTCAATGGAACTTGAAGAATCCTTTTTTTTTTTTTTTTTTTTTAAGATTTTATTTATTAGTTCATGAGAGACAGAGAGAGAGAGACAGAGAGAGACAGAGAGAGAGAGAGAGAGAGAGAGGCACAGGCAGAGGGAGAAGCAGGCTCCATGCAGGGAGCCTGATGCTGGACCCGATCCTGGGACTCCAGGATCACACCCTGGGCCGAAGGCAGGCGCCAAACCACTGAGTTATCCAGGGATCCCCTGAAAAATCCTTTTGGAGTGTCACTTTCATTGAAAGGTTTGGAGAAAAAATGTTTTGATGTTAGAGACCCCCAAGAACTTTTAGTACAAGCACATCTACATTTTTCCTCTCCTGGGCTATGCAGAGTGGACATGAAGACTTACTTTTGTGAGTATGTCAGTGATGACAATGAACCCTAATATCGATGTGCACAACCTTTGTCTTACAATTTCACTTTTCTTCCACTCATCTAAATTGAGAGCAAGAAAATGTGAATGTCAGAATGACCAAAATTGTTTCATGTCCAGGATAGCTCCATTTGCAGGGTGTGAGAGAGGAACTAACCAGACTCACACAGTAGATGACCCGAAGAACTGTACTTGGGAGAAGACTCAAATCCATTGTTGCTTTGTTAGCCTCAGGCTACTCTCTATGATGAAGCTGTGGATGGTACTGATCAAAAGTTTTGGAGCTCATGGGGAAAGTTTCAAGGGTAGAAGAAAAGAAAGAGGGCAAAAATCTTGGATAAGGGGAATTAATTCATTGTCATCTTAACAATAGTGGTTAGCTTATTACGTTGACTTAATAGCATTAAAAAATTTCCAATGGTATTTTCCTTTATGAAGCAAGACTGCATCAATGAAAGTGAGGTTCAAATACCAAGTAATGTTGATTATAGATAATATATATAAATTTTCTATTTATACATTTACTTATATATACATTTCTATTAACTTTTTAAAAGTATTATATTTATAGTAAAATAAAAGCATATGTATTATGAAGAAGAATGTAAAATTAACCTATATTATCATGATGAAATAGGAAATAAAAATTTTTTGTAATATAGTGAGCCACTTTGGAGAACCTGAGTATTCCTTTATGGAGGCAGACCTCACAGAGAGATGATGCTAAGAGTAAATGAGGTAATGCTAAGTACTTAGTACTGGGCCTGGTTAAGTTTAGTCATTGTTGCTGTTACTAGTATTACTTTTGTCATCATCATCATCATCATTCTTGCCATCACTATCACGATCAAGGTAGAAAAAAGTCATTCCCAGGCAGATTTTAGCATGTTAGCTTTGCTCATTTCTCAGTTTCCATTGAGGAGAGTTTCCACTTTCTTTGAGATTACCCATTTACTTATAATACCTCACAATGGTCTAAGATGAAGAAAATGGGAATAAGTAGGATTTTACTGTATCACAATAGGTGATGTAGCTTCACGCTAACCTTGGAAAGATCCAAGTATATATTCTCTTAAGTCTTCAGAACAGAAAGAGAATTTTCCCTAGTAAATATATCCAGGAAAAGCAAGTCAAGTTAATGTGTGTGTATTGCCCGAAAGCATGCATATCTTAATCTTGAAGTATTTACATGTGTGTGTTAGATTCTTTCTGGTTATGGATATTGTTGGAGAAAGTGAAGTTGCTTTTGAAGTTCCTCCTTAGATATGAAATTGAATTCCAAAAATATCTCTACTCTTTGAAAAAAAATCATGACATTGTAAAACAAATTGTTTTTGAAGTCTTTTTATTTATTTAATCAATACTTTCTAGGTTTCAAGGAAGAATTTAAATTTATTTTTGATAATGGAAAAAATGGTTTTTATTGAAAACTCTACTTTTTTTTAAGATTTTATTTATTTATTCATGAGAGACAGAGAGACAGAGAGAGAGAGAGAGAGAGAGAGAGAGAAGCAGAGACACAGGCAGAGGGAGAAGCAGGCTCCATGCAGGAAGCCTGATGTGGGACTTGATCCTGGGTCTCCAGGATCACACCCTGGACTGAAGGAGGCTCTAAACCGTTGAGCCACCCGGGATACCCAAAAACTCTACTTTTTTATATCTTTGTGGTAGATATAAAGCAACATTAATGCTTCCTTACCAGTCCAGGATTGTTCCACATTTCCTGGTCTTCCAAGCACTTGTGAGAAAGCACCATTTTGTTTTTCTGAATGGCCAGTGGAAAATGAGGGAGACTTAGGACTATAACCCAATGAATGAATTTGTGAAGGCAACTCATATGCACGCCACAAACCAAAGAAACCATTCGACCATTTGGATTATTTCTAGAACTGTCTGAATTCAGTAAGACAGTTAATTTTATTCTGCCTTTTGCATTAGTTTTACCAAGAATAGAAAGAGAATTGGGCCTTTGAGCTTACTTAGTACTAAATGACAGACAAATCCTAGCCCTGGGAGCAATTCCATTTTCATTTCCCAAGTCTGATACTACAAGTGATATGGCCTCCTTCCCACCCTGTTGCATGAAAGCACCTTTGGGAGTTACTTTATCCAAGTTCACAATAGAACACCTCATTAGTCATGAATAACACCTATTAAAAAGCCAAAGATTCTTAGAATTCCTCTATAAAATTATTCATCTCAGAATTTTTATTTTTGACATTCAAAATACATTTCCAGGCCAATACTAAATCCTTATGATTTGATTCTTTCAACTTCCCAGGAAAATATATTCTTAGTCTCTCCAAATTGTTTAGTGGGACATCACAGGCATGATATTTGCTTCTCATGGCTCAGATTTCCCACTGGCAAGTGAGATGAATAATCATACAAGTTATTGCCCACAAAGATTTGCTCTGAAAAAATGTACAGGTTTAAAATCAATATCAACTATTAAAATATTTAATTACATATGCTTCATATTTAGTCCTATGACAGAAAATCATTCCATAAGTGTGACTGTTAGGTGAGAACAGGAAGCTTACATATAAGTATAATTGCTAGAAACTGTGATCCTTATAATCTTCTCTTCAAAAAACTCTGGTCAGCTTTTCAGTTCATAGCAGGCCAGGTTAAAATTATGAAGTTGCCAGGTAGGCAAGCCAAGGTCATACATGTAAGGAAAATATTCTCAAATCCTGTTTTTGGCTGCAATAAGTTATCATTAATTTTGCTCTCAGTTTTAAGAAGAGTTTTTTTTTTTTCCTTACTACAAATTCAAGTTTATGTATTTAAAGTTAGACTCTTGGACTTAAGATTTTAGTGAATATCCCAGAAATGGAAAACCTGTGCTTAAAGTCAGAAAGAAATCTTCTAACCATCATTCTACATAAAAAATCACTTTTCACCTGCTATTGTTCTTGTGGCCAAGATGACTTTTGATTATCCCTTATTTGGATCTGAATATGACAGAAATCAGAGCAAAAGTAGAATTATTATAAATCTAAATTATGGTGAAATGGGAAATGCCATTTATTTCACTATGGACAACATAATGTACCTACCAGAAGAGTTATATGAAACTTGAAAAGAGATTATTGAGTGTTCTTCTATTGTAGTATGGGGCTCGATATGTTTGATTGTCTGGGGTATATTACAACTCTGTAGAAGCAGAGTTGTCTCTGTAGAAGTTGAGTTGTCCTTTGGACCAACTCTTTATTGGTCCTTCATTTAATGAGTTAAATAACAGATTTGATACCTGTTCATTTTATGCTTGACTAATAGCATAATTTTAAACTGTTTGATAATTATGTTTAACGTGCTCTAAATTGTAAGTTTAAAATAATAATAACCAGAAATAACAAAGTTGTCACTATGTAAACTTAACATTACAAATGTAAGACATCTGGAACTGAGACCTCAGGGATCTCCTGTTCAATTTTCCTAATTTCAGTTGATACTCTTGAGCCAAGATAACTTTGAAGAAGAGAAAAGAAATTGTATTTTGTTCTACCCCCATCCTCACATCAAATAAATCCCTAAATTATGGGTATTCTACACCCTTAATACTTCTCCCTGTCACTATCTTCTATTTTTTTTATTCTTTTAAGTTTATTTATTTAAGTAATCTACAGATCCAACATGGGGATTGAACTCACAACCCTGAGATCAAGAGTCTCATACTCCTCCAACTGACCAGCCAGGTGCCTCTCCCTCCTTTTTAAATTTTGAAGTATAGTCAGCATATGGTGTTATATTATTTTCAGGTGTCTGACATAATGAGTTGACATTTCTATACATTGTGCAATGCTCATCATGATAAAAGTAGTTACGATTTGTCATCATGCAGCCTCTTACAATATTATTGACCGTATTCCCCATGATGTTCTTTTCATCTCCATGACATTTATTTTATAACTGGAAGTTCATACCTCTTAATCCCCTTCATCTACCCCACCCATCGTCCCATCATCCTCTTCTCTGGCACCCACCAGTTTGTTCTCTGTATGTATGAGTCCCCTTAGTTCTTCTTTGACTACATTCCACTGACACCACCTCACCCAAAATATCCTCATCTGTTTGCATTACCACAATAGCCACCCAGCCAGTCTCCTCATTTCCACTTCTGCTTCTGTCTACCTCTCCCATACATAAAAGCCAGTACACTCTTTTGAAAATATTTTCTGATTATGGCACTTTCTGTTTAAAATACGTCAGTGGGGTAGCCCCGGTAGTCCAGCGGTTTAGCTGGGGACCCAGGATTGAGTCCCACATTGGGCTCCCTGCATGGAGCCTGCTTCTCCTCTGCCTGTGTTCTCTGCCTCTCTCTCTCTCTCTCTCTGTGTGTGTGTCTGTCATGAATAAATAAATAAAATCTTCAAAAATAAAATAAAATAAAATAAAATAAAATAAAATAAAATACATCAGTGACTTTCCATGGTCCATAAAATAAAACCAAAATAGTTTAACTTGAGCCTTCAAGGCTCCTTGATTCAGGTTCTATTTCACCAGCCATGTCCCTGCCTACTGCCTCTCCATTCTCTAGGTCAGAAGTCAGCACACTTTTTCTCTAAAAGACCAGATAATAAATATTTTAGACTTTCCAAGCCATACAGTCTCTTTGGCAATTGCTCACTCTTCAGTCATAGTGCAAAGTCTATCCCTAGCCAATCCCTGCTATAGCTCATAACTGCCCTTCTTTCAGCACCTTCATTATATTGACCATTTTCCTACCCCAGGATCTTTGCTCACACTGCTGTGTCCCTGCCGGGAACACTTTCTTGTCTTCTTCCTTATTCACAACTACAAATAGCTTACCATTATTCTCTCAAACTTGGCCTGCTTCACACATATATGTAATTAATTGTATATCCATGAAGGCATCTGAATGGTCCTTTGTGAAAAGTCCACTTCTGGATAGTTCTAGATAAAAATTTAACCTCTTTCCCCACCCGGGAAGAACAGTACCCTCCTCAAGACTTAGGGCAGATCTAAGAACCCTAGAACCCAATGGTGTCAGCTGAGTAGGATAGATCCTTGCAAAGACTATAAATTTTCAAGGTCTTCAAGAGGTGGGTTGACTTTGGGCTTTGGGCTAGGAAATTGGAGCTAATTTGTATAGTTTCTGAAAATCTTTCACCACCAGACCGATCAAACCAGTACATCCAAACTAATTTAAAAAAATCAAAACATCCTTAATAGTAAAAGAAGGAGAAAAAGAAGGAGGAGTAGGAGAAGAAGAGGAAGAAGAGAAGCAGCAGAAGCAGCAGCAGCAGCATCAACACCAGGTCTCCTTTTCTGAAAGATATAGGTAGCAGAAGCTCCTCCTTTATGGAAATCTACTTGAGGAGAACAGAGTTAAACATAAAACCAGTACACAATCCCCTTTCCAGATCAGGACTGAATGGGATACTAACTCATTTCATCAAATTAATGATCTTAATCCCTGCATTCTCTACTGTCCTTTCACAAAAGGTTGTGCCCGGAAGCTACTTGTCTCAGTAAAAACAAATTACTTGATGCTAAAATCTGGTCCCTCTTTGGAAAATATGTCTCTGGCTTTCATACTGAAATCAAAATGCTACATTTTCACATATGCGTTGTTGAGACACACAAGATGCTGTTTTGACTTCTACAGAACGTAAAACTGTTTTAAAAATGTTGTAGCAAACACTTTAGCCCATTCCTTACAGAAGAAACAATGGATATGCCCCAGAAGATGACGTTTCTTCTGAGGGTGGTCCAAGACAGGTTGAAGATTTACTTAGATGGCTCTGTGCTTAAGGTTTTGATAAATTGGGGCAACAGCCTAGGGTCATATATTCTTTGCTAGACAAGGGAGGTGAGGCTGCTTTAGAAACCAGGCAGACAATAGGTGGGAAGACACTTAGTTAGGAGTCAAGCTAATAAAAAACCTTAGGGACTGATAGCCATGCAATTGGCAGGTAAAATGCCCCATTTACAAAGCTTTGTCCATCTCTCCTGCCCTTCTTAGATGGGGCGAGGGATGTGCCCTTCTGAGTCACCACCTCGGAGGTCTCTTTCTAAATTTGATATTATTAATCATTCTTTTAGTCAAACTTAACTTTTAAATACTTCAGAGATAAAAGAGTGAAGGAGACCAAATGTGAATTTCTCTTGAGGCCTGACTCCTAACTAGGGTTTTCCGTGACCCCCAGATTTCTTGTTTCCCTTCATAGTTAATCATGAAACTGACTTATGATTGTCTCTAACTTGATGTGGCCCACTTTGCCTATTGTTTTTATTCCTGCTTAGTATAGTACTACCTGCATAGTACTACCATCCCCTTGCTGCTTTTCTGTGGGAGGCAAGATTTCGTAGGTATATTTTGGTATATTGAGTTCTCTTTCCTTGCCAAGAGGACACCTGTAGTTCTGTCACAATGCACAGCAGACTACCACACACAGTGTTCCTTGGGACATCATTATAAATTCAATCTGAGGAATACCTGGGTGGCTCAGTCGGTCAAGTGTCCAACTCTTGATATTGGCTTGGGTCATGATCTTGGGGTTGTGAGATTGGGCTCTGAGCTCAGCATGGAGTCTGCTTGAGATTTTCTCTCTCCTCTCCCTTTGCCCCTCACCCGCTCACATTCTTTCTCTAAAAAAAAATAAATAAAGATTTTTTAAAATTTCAATTTGATCGTTTTCTCTTGAAATGTTAGTTTTCTTTGTGTATACATTATTTCACCAATCCTCCTGATACCTGAACCATGAGTATTTGTCAAGAGTTACTGTGACTTATTTTTTCCTTCTTTTTGTGAATTGGGTTCTAGAGTAAGTTTGGAAGATATTTGTATAAGTTGGTGCTTTGTAGATGACTCCAGGGAGTATTTTTCCTATTCTTTTAACAATTTTCATTTATTTTATGAACAGGTATTATATTCCCAAGTTTTAAAATCAGAATGCTATAACAGATTTATGTAGAAAAGTCTGTCTCCCATGCTCTCAGTTCATATAATTCCCTAGTGCTAATCACTTTTTGTTACTTGTTATTATATTCCCTTCTAGAATTTTTGCATATATATTCTTATTTTCCCTCTTTCCTATATAAAAGGTAATACACTGATACTCAGTTTCCTACCTTACTCTTTTCACTTAACAATATATCTTAGAAATATTTCTATATCAGTAAAAAGAAAGTGACCATACTCTTCTCTGTTCTCTCTTGTCTCTCCTCTCCTCACTTCTCCTCTTTTTTAATATGTAGGATATTTTAGAGTTACATATTTTACATTTAAACTCCGTGTGAAATTTATCCTGTAGAATCCCTATGAAGAAAAGATTAAACTTTGCTTTTTTTTTTTTCAAATGACTATCTCATTGTTCCAAAACTGTATCTGTCTTTATGCCATTAATTGAAGATAACACCTTTGACACATCCTAAGCACCTGTATGGATTTGAGTCTATTTGAGGTTTTTCTATTTTGGACTATTGATCTGTCCATTTGTTCCTGCCCTAGCATCATGTTACTTTATTTATTAAGACATTACATTTTGTTTAAATGACTGATAGGTTGAGTCAATTTTCATTGCACTTACTTATCTTTCAGTTTTCCGAGATATCTTTACTTAGTTCATTTTTTAAAAAGATTTTATTTTTCATTTGACAGAGCAAGTGACTGAGAGAGCACAGGCAGGGAGAGCAGCAGGCAGAGGGAGAGGGAGAAGCAGGCCCCCCATGGAGCAGGGAGCCCGATGCAGGGCTCAATCCCCAGACCCTGGGATCATGACCTGTGCCAAAGGCAAATGCTTAACCGACTGAGCCATCCAGGTGCCCTTATCTAGTTTATTCTTACAGAAAAACTTCAGGATAACATGCTTAGTTGCAAACATTTGTAACTTAATTGGGATTGCATTGAATTTATAAATTAACCAGGGAGAAATAACATATTTATACTATTAAAATTTCCTACTCAAAAACACATCTTTCCACTTAGATCTATTTTGTGTCCTTCAAGAGCCTTGTAAAGCTTCTTCATATAATATATCTTCATATAACATCTCTTAACTCTTTTTTTTTCATATTTATTTGCTTTTTTAACCTTGCTGATTTTTTTATGTTTAGCTTTTCTGAATCAGTTTTGTGAATCAGTTGTTAAATCCTTCTAAAAATATAAGTGAGAATAATCATTTATACTTATCTATATGTCTGGGCTTAGTCTTGTATTATTTTCTCTGTCAAGAACTGTTTTTCACTATGTGATCTCTGCTCATTTATTTATTTATTTAAGAAAGAAGGAGAGAGAGAGAGAGAGGTAGATGGAGGAACAGAGGGAGAGAGAGAATCTTAAGCAGGCACCATGATCAGCACAAAGCCCAATATAGGGCTCAACCTCACAACCCTGGGATCATAATCTCAGCCAAAATCAAGAGTCGGATACTTAAATGACTGAGCCATCCAGGTGCCCCTCTTTGCTCTTTTAAAAAATATAGCCCTAAGTCTTAGGAACTTGTATTTTTGTTCTGGTGGCTTCTTCTTCTTCTTTTTTTTTTTTTTCCTTTAAGATTTATTTATTTATTTATTCATGAGAATACACAGAGAGGAGAGAGAGAGGGGCAGAGTCACAGGCAGAGGGAGAAGCAGGCTCCATGCAGGGAGCCGGATGTGGGACTCGATCCCGGGTCTCCAAGATCACACCCTGGGCTGAAGGCGGTGCTAAACCGCTGAGCCACCCGGGCTGCCCGTTCTGGTGGCTTCTTGAGCTCCTGCATTTTCTACATCACCTATAATCTCCAGGTCCACTTCAAATTCTCAAATGGTAATTGCCCAACGCCTACACCTGTCTGTCTCCTCCCTTAGTTATGCCATATATGTTCTGTACAGTCCTCTATCAATTTTCAAATTTTCTGTAGGACAGTTGGATTACAATGTTCATCTCTTTCATGGCAATATTTTTTGGAGAGTTTTCATTATCTAAGGAAAAATCGAGTCTCTTTGTTTCAGTTTTCTTTCTTTCTTTTTTTTTTTTCAAGATTTTATTTATTTATTCATGAGACAGAGAGAGAGAGGGAGAGAGGCAGAGACACAGGAGAAGGAGAAGCAGGCTCCATGCAAGGAGCCTGATGTGGGACTCCATCCCTGGTCTCCAGGATCATGCCCCGGGCTGAAGGAGGTGCTAAACTGCTAAGCTACAAGAGCTGCCCTCAGTTTTCTTTATAGTATAATTCATAGGATTCTGTGCTTCTTTAAAAAAAAAATATTTGAATTTATTTGATTTTCTTGGACTATTAGCAGAAGGTTCCAATGGAGGAAGAGATGACCCAAGGTAGCATCCTAAAACTCACAGTTTAAGGGCTCCCTTTTCTGTTATTAGAGCAGATTTTCTCACCCTTGGAACTATTAACATTTGGGGCTTGATAATTCTCTAATGTGGAGCTGTCCTGTGCATTGCAGGAGGTTCTCCAGTGTGACAACCAAATGGCTCCTGCCATTGTTCAAACCACCCTGGGTTGAAAATCACTGTGCTAGAGTGAAAGACTTTCTTCTTAATCTGTGTAATCATATCTCCTTTGATAGCCAGTGTCATATCTGATTCAGGAGGGCTTTTGTCGCCAGTCCATGCATTTCTCAATCTCTCTTCTTCTCAACCAGAGGCATCCTCTTGACCATCATCAAGAGATATCACTGTCTTCTGAGAATGCATGCACTCTCAGATCCGTATTTTGTGAGATCTTTTAAAGGTCTGCCACCTATAGGCTCCTTTGGCTATAGTCTTCACCTTTTTTTTCTGTCTCTCTCCCCATTCTTGGGCTGAATATGAGCCTTAGTCATCCTTGAGCCCTGTTTAGTCTCCACACTGCTCTCCGCAGCTTCCTCTCATGGCATGGTCTCCTAGGAGTGGATATTTTCTAGAGATCTCTGAAATCTGTCCCTACTAGCTTTCTAGCACTCTGTTCTTTTGCCTTGCAGTTTCCCTGCCTCTGCCCGTGGCAATACATCTTACACATAATCTGTGGTTTGGGGGATTTCACAGTTTTATAGAAAATGCAGTCTGTGGGAATTTTTTGGGTCCCCCCATCCCTGTATTTTTCTCCCTTATTTTCTCTGTATAGGTTTCAGGGAAAGTGGTACTAACTTGCTCATATTCATGTAGAACCAGAAGTCCTGAAAATGTATTTTAAGTATTTTTTCTTTCTAGGACAACATTTTTCTCTGGTGGATGTAGTGGATTGGCCCTTAGTATCCATTTAACCTCCTTCTGGTGAGTCTTCCTTCTCATACTCCATGCAAGAGTGTCCACAAGCTGGTTGGAGGTGCTGGCTATCAGAAATAGCAGGTTTTGAAGACCATAGGGACAAAGGCCATCTGCCTGCTGTTCAGCTTTTCTGCTAAGAAGTAGAATCCTTGAGACTTTGGGATTTTTATTCATTGGAAGTAAGTATCCAGTCACATCCTTGGTTAGTGGCCAGATGCAGTTATGGCAGTAACAGGATCATAACCCTGTCCCTGGGTCTCAACTAAGGCAATCTGCTTTTTAAATATAATTGTTTTTAATTGTTGTAAAATATACATAACATAAAATTCATCATCTTAACCATTTCTAGGTATACATTTCAGTAGTAATAAGCATATTTACAGTGTTGTGTAACCAATCTCTAGAACTTTTTCATCTTGCTACACCTATACTCATGGAACAGCAATGTTCTATTTCTTTTGCCCCATAGTCCCTACTGATCACCATTCCATTTTCTGTTTCTATAAATTGAATTATTCTAGATAGCTCACTAGAGTCATACTATATTTTTCTTTTTGTGATTGGTTTATTTCATTTAGCATAATGTCCTCAGGATTCATTGATGTGGCATGTGTCAGAATTTCCTTGCTTTTTGTATTTGTATACAAATACACCATATTTTCTCTATCCATTTATCCATTGATGAACATTTGAGTTGCTTCTATCTCTTGGCTACTGTGAATAATGCTGCTGTGACCCTGGGGTAGGCAGTGTGCTTTTGAAGTCAACAGTTCCACTGACAGCCCCTAATTCCAATCTAGCCAATGATAAGAGTTTGGCGGGTTAGCTCAGCAGCATTGCTCTGAAGTGTGCTTATCCGGCCCTTCCTGAGTTTTGTTTTGTTTTGTTTTAGATTTTTAAACAAGTAATCTCTTTTTCTTTATGAATGCTAGACCATTTTTAATTTCCTGAAATGGACCTTGACTCCTTTTGTTGTTAGTTTCAAAATAGTTGCAGGCCACTCAACGTTAAGTATGGGAAACTAGTTTGGTTATCTGACTTTTTGGATTTGATTAGAGATGACCCAGTTATCGATGGAAAATGGGAAATGGCAAAAGAACAAAATAGTTATTTAAGGGCAGGGGGTGGGGGTGACTGGGTGGTGGGCACTGAGGGGGGCACTTGACGGGATGAGCACTGGGTGTTATTCTGTATGTTGGCAAATTGAACACCAATAAAAAATAAATTTATTATTAAAAAAATAGTTATTTAAATTATCCCCTGGAATAAAGGCCATTGAAGGCAAGGCTTCAGTGGGCTGGGGCCTGTTGTGATGGGCCATTATGTGGGGAGTCAAAAAACTTGAGGACAAAGTGGTTTCTTCTGATTTCTACAGAAACATAAGGAAAGAAGTGTAAATATCAGGATTTTAAGTTCTTAGTTAATAGAAGGGCAGTTCATTCATAGGCTTTCTTGGTCTCATAGGAAATTTGGAATGTTGACTGAGAGAAAGGGGATCTGAGAATTGGAATGGGGACATTTGGGGGCATTTATATTAATCATCGCACCCAACAGCCCAAGCTGCACTGAACCTTCCTTATCAAAAGAAGAAGTGACTCCCTTCTTTTTCCCTAGGGACAAAGGTAGAAAATATTGCTATTGAAATGGGTTTACAGATGAATGGCAACTCTCAATCACCCGAGCAAAGATAGGCATGGTCATCATAGTAGGCGGGAGGGTAGGAAAGGTAATCTGAAAGGTTTGACCTTTCTTCTGTCACCTCTTTGGTGATAGCTACTTGATAAATGGGAATCTTCAAAGTGAAAAAGAAGGGCAACTAAAATTCTAGAATACTCCACCTCTAGGAAATACAGCAGCCTGACTTATCATGGTAGGGAGATATGATTTCTTATGCAATTTTCCAGAGGTCTATAACTGTGGAGTACATTTAAGGAAGGCCACTGTGATGAGGCCTAAAGTTTGATTTGTAGATATTTATGCTGCACTTCCCTAAAGGGACCTGTGGCCATTTTTTGAAGTTTCTGTGTACCTAGATGTTTTCAGGGCTTATTGGGAACTACTCTGATGCTAAGGCTTGTCACTTAAATATCACTGTGTTCTACCAATGACAGTTGATTGGGAATCAACTGTATGAAGCTCAGGTAACACAAGGAATTTTGGCTTGAGACTGTCTCATAGTGGACATAATGACTCCACGACCAGACCTTAGTTATTTCTTCCATTTATTATTTTCAAAAGATTCATTTACTTATTTTAGAGAGAAAGGAAGAAGGGGAGACGGAGGGGCTGAGGGAGAGGGAGAGAGAATCTTAAGCAGACTCCACACTGAGTGTAGAGCCTAACTTGTGGTTCAACCTCATGACCAGAGCAAAACCTGAGCCAAAACCAAGAGTTGGTAGCTCAACCAACTGAGCCACCCAGGTGCCCCTCCTCCACTTATTAATGTAGATTTTAAATAGGAATTCTTGGGAATTAGCAGAATATAACATTGGCTCACTAACTTAGGAAGTAAAGGCGGTTCTGATGAAAATGCCAAGAGGAAGCATTTGTAATCCTCCTTCCGTATCAAATTGTTAACCAAAAGCAGTGTCACTTTTCTGGAAGAATACAGATGTTAGTGTCATCTTCAAACAGTTGAAATAAGTAGAGGTGGTGTTTCCTATCAAATGGCCTTTTAACTTGGTTTTTGGTTTAGGAGAATGAAAAGGGATTTTTCCAAAATTAATAAGGTGGTGACTCAAATTATAAGTGTTGTTCCAGATGTGCTCTATTTACACCACCACTCCTAGCATATGGTATACAGCCATTGATTTTGAAAATGCTTACAGTGAACCAGCTGGAAAGACTTCTCATGCCCAAGGCCAATTAAAGCTGGCAGCTTTATGACTTATCTGGTAGAGGGAAACATGTATATTTGTATGTATATTTTTTTTGTGTGTGTATATATACACACACACGTGTGTGTATATATACACATACAGTCATCACAAATGTGCTTTTGTGCTCCGTTCAAAACCTAAATGCTTTATGAAGGCCCTTCAGGCCTTATGCTTGTTCTTATTGGTAGCAGAGATGAGGCAAGGTATAAAAATTTATATTTCATATCTTCATTTTGGAGATCATATACTAATATGTCTCAGACTCCAGAAAAGAATCACTGGGATAAGAAAGACTGCACTTTCCCAGGCTATATAACTTTCTGGCATTTAACTGTTTCACTAAGGTGTTTAGATTTCTGCTACTTCCTGCTCATGATGGCCTATCATAATAATATAATTGACCAGCAGGAAGTCCTGTGAGGTTAGTGATTATATTTAAATGTGATTACATTGTAACATGGGGTACAGACGTTCCTCTGGTTTGTTCTTTGCTTATATTTTTTTTTTACTGAGATGAAAAAAGACATTGAATTTATCATTTTGATCACTTTTGTGTACATTCAGTGGTGTTAAGTATATTCATATTATTGTGCAACAGATCTCTAGAATGTCTTCATTTTGCAAAACTGAAACTTTAGACCCACTAAGCAGTAGTTCCTCCCTCCCCCCATACCAGCTCTTAGCAACTATTTTTCTACTTTTTGTTATTGACAGATTATTTTAGATGCTTTGTGTGAGTGGAATCATATAGTATGTGTCATTTTGTGACAATTTCTTTTGCTTAGGATAATGTACTCAAGATTTGTCCATGTAGTAGCATGTGATAGGATTTCCTTGTTTCTCAAGATTGCATCATATTCCCTTGTATGTTTATACCACATTTTCTTCATCTGTTTTTCTCTCGGAGGATCTTTGGGTTCCACATCTTGACTATTGTGATTAATGCTGCAGTAAACATATGTGTGCAAATATCTCCTCAAAACTCTGCTTTTGATTCATTTGGATATATATTCAGAAGTTGAATTGCTAGATCGGATGATAATTCTATTTTTAAGAACCAACCTCCATACTGTTTTCCACAATGGCCGCCCCAATTTGCATTTCCATCAGCTGTGCACAGGCTTCTGATTTCTCTGTATCTTCACCAATACTTGTCATGTTCTGTTTTGCTAGTGGTCATCCTGATGGATGTGAGGTGCTACCTGCTTGTGGTTTTGATTTGCATTTCCTTATGATTAGTGATGCGGAACCTCTTCCCATATGCTTGCTGGCCATTTGTGTATCTGCTCTAGAGGATTGTCCAGTCAAGGCCTTTGTTCATTTTTTAATCAGGTTATTTTATTGTTGTCAAATTGTAGAAGGTCCTTATATATTCTGGATATTAACCCCTCATCAGATATGATGTGCAAATATTTCTTCACATTCTTTATATTGCCTTTTCATTCTGATGATTGTTTCCTTTGATGAGCATAAATTTTTAAGTTAGTCCCTTTTTGCTTTAGTTAGCTCTGCTTTTAGTGTAATGGCCATGAAATTGTTGCCAAATCCAAAGTCCTAAAGCTCTTCCCCTATGTTTTGTTCCAGGAGTTTGGTACTTTGAGGTCTTACATTTAGGTCTTTATCTATATATATTTATATATAATGTCTTCTTATAATATAATATGAGAAGATAAACAATCCAATAAAAACAGACCAGATTTTTTTAGGTTAGGAATTGGGAGAGACTGAGGAAGAGGCAAAGAGAGAATCTTAAGCGGGCTCCATGCCCAGCCTGGAGCCTGATCTCACAATCCTGAGAACATGACCCGGGCTGAAATCAAGAGTCAAACACTTAACCAATTGAGCCACCCAGGTGCCCCCAAACAGACCAGCTATGTATGCAGACATTTCAGAAAAGAGGTATACAAATAGCCCTATTATCACAAAAAAGATGTTCCAATGAGGTACCACTATATACCCAGCAAAAGGCTAACATATAAAAACATATAATAATAACATAAGGCTGATATATAATAAATAATCTCAATTCCAAGTGTCAGTGAGTATGTGTAAGGATAGCAACTGGGTCTCTTATACATTGCTGGTATATGTCTAAAATGATACTTCCATTTTGGAAAACTTCTTGGTAGTTCCTTATAAATAATACACTTACCCATGATCCTGCAGTTTTCTTTGTGGGTCTTTATCTGAGAGGAATAAAGATGTATATCCACAAAATATCTTAAATATGAATATTCATAGCATCTTTATTCATAATGGCCATAAACTGGAAACAACCCAAATTTCTATCAACAGGTGAATAGATTTGTGGCATATTCAACAATAGATTACTACTCAGCAATAGCAAAGGAACTATGTGCCAATTTATATAATAACCTGGGATGGATCTCAAAAACATGATCCTGAGCAAATGAAACCTGACACAAAAGAGTATATCTTGTATACTTATATGGCTTCATTATATGAAATCCTAGAAATAATTTTGCTGTGGTGATCTCTTACTAATGTGTAAGGTGAAAGCTGGTGAATCCCAAAAGTAGTTGATTTCATTGTCATTAAAGCTAATGAGGGGTGCCTGACTGGTTCAATCAGTGAAGCAGGCGACTCTTGATCTCAGGGTGATGAGTTCAAGCCCCATATTGGCTGTGGAGCCTACCTAAAAAAAATAAAAAATAAAAATAAAAAATAAATCTAATGAAATACCTTAGGTGAAGGGAGGTTGAGTATTTCCAAGAGCATTGCTAATCTTAGTTTTAGAATTTTATTTATTCTACTTTTCCTGGAGATTGAGGATTAATTTTTTGTTAATAAGAGCCAAGGCTTGGGATCCCTGGGTGGCGCAGCGGTTTGGCGCCTGCCTTTGGCCCAGGGCGCGATCCTGGAGACCCGGGATCGAATCCCACATCGGGCTCCTGGTGCATGGAGCCTGCTTCTCTCCCTCTGCCTGTGTCTCTGCCTCTCTCTCTCTCTCTCTCTCTCTCTCTGTGACTATCATAAATAAATAATAAAAAAAAAAACTAAAAAAAAAAAAAGAGCCAAGGCTTTGCAAAGTTCATTAATAAGAAGCCCAGTAAAAGATGTGACCTGTTGCTAGAAAGATGGGTTAGATTTCACCATAACAGAAATAAAAAAAAAAAAAAAATCAAACAGATTTTTCACTACAACTTCCTTTGCAGTGACAAAAAGCCTCAATCCATCCTGAGAAGCGAATAATGACCGAAAGATACTTTTTGCCCATTTGTAGGGGTGAAGAGGGCCAGAGGAATACAAAGGAGCTTTGAAGCATTGATTCCTTTCCATGTCCCACCCATCTTTGCAGTCTTGCCAGGATTATGTTGTTGGCAAGTATGACATATAATAGAAACATCCTCAGCAATATTCTTTTTTTTTTTTTTTTTTTTTTTTTTTTAAAAAAGATTTGTTTTTTTTTTTTTTTAATTTATTTATTTATTTATTTATGATAGTCACAGAGAGAGAGAGAGGCAGAGATATAGGCAGAGGGAGAAGCAGGCTCCACGCACCGGGAGCCCGATGTGGGATTCGATCCCGGGTCTCCAGGATCGCGCCCTGGGCCAAAGGCAGGCGCCAAAGCGCTGCGCCACCCAGGGATCCCCCTCAGCAATATTCTTTATAAAAGATGAAACATTTTTTTCTAAAACCAAGAAGAGCATTTTGTATAATCAGACAACAGTTCTGTGAGCACCATGATTATTTTTGAGCAGTGTGTATTCTGATTTTTGCAAATGTCTTTTTTCCGTGAACCAGGGCTTACCTTGGGCAATACATGGCCTCTTTGAGTCTCTGCAAGGCTTTTTTCTTTTTGAGGGGCATGGGTACAATAATCTTAGTTATTTCTGAAGAGCTCAGGAAGCCTCTTTGATTCTGAAGCATTACCTGTATCACAGCCCATTCTACACACTTACCTACTACTGGTATAAATATTTGCTCTTTAACTCGTGTAACTTGACTATCTCAGGGGAGAGTGGTCAACTCAGCCATTTGACGGATTTAACTTTTGGTAGAAACTCATACTCTACTGGTGGAGTTTGATCTCTGATAATATAACCTGTGTAACATTTTCCAGTTTTTATTTTTGGATAAACAAAATGAAATAAGGATTATCTGAAGGAGTTTCCAGAAAAAATTATCCTACAAAAGTCAAAAGATTATGGGATTTTCCTTCTTTAGAGAAAGGAATGTTGCTAGGTGTCAGGGATTATAGCAATGGATAGAGATCTTTGAAAGGGAAATTAACAATATGTCCTTGAATATTAGTAAGGTGTCTAGCTGAGGAGTACTGATGTCAACACATTATGGGTAGCCATCACATTTGAGACAGGAGAACTAAATCAGTTGAAATTTTCACAAGCTCTGCTAGTCAAACTTTTATGTGAGGCGAATAAGCAGGGGCCAACAGACTGAATATAAGCACTGGCTTCCTGATTGCTTTCTTGCAGTTGAGTCAATATCCCAATGCCTGTCCAGGACAATCACAGTAAAAAAGAGTGAAGAGTTGGTAATAATTATGTAATATATGTAATATTCACATATAAGATCAGGGGTTGTTGGAGAGCTTTCTTTAGTTTTAAAAAAGGTGCGATCAGTTTGTTTTCCCAAAGAAAATATTGAATGATCTCAGCAGAATTTAGTATTTTGTGCCTACAACGTCCCCCAAGCCTTAAAAGTCCCATGTGCCTTTGGTAACTGATCTAGAAAGTCCCTAAATTATATAGTTGACTAAATTTTTTTGGGGGGGTAATGGCCAAATTTGGCTGTTTCTGCATTTTTGCTATTAATATGATGAAGCTATAAATACCCTTGAATATTTCACACATGTACCAGTCTATTTAGAAATGGTAATGTCTTCAGAAATAGCTGGATCTGGGGAAAACGAATCCTGGCAGAGCCAACTTCTCTATCCATCTTGCTCTTCCTTCTTGGGTTTACTTTCAGGCAGGCTCTTCCCGCATTGCCTAGAGTGTCTTTGCAGTCATACTTCCCCAGTTTAAATCCTGGCTCTCCCATTTACCAGTTGTGTCCTTTATGGAAGTTACTATATTTCTGTTTCAGTTTCCTCATTTTATAAATGGAAGTAATAATTGCTATCTTATATGATTACTTGGGCAATTAAATGAGACTAAACATGCAAATTATTAATACATGTTTTATTAGGGTTCCTGGATCATAGTAAATACTAAATAAATATTAGATTTTATTATTGCTGTTTTTCTAAATGATTATTGAACCAATCAAAGGCTAAATGCCCTGAAGAAGAAAAATCAACCCAACTAAACTATATGGATTAAGAATAGTGAAATTTCTCAAAAGAGAGGCTAAAAAGAATGAAACAGTATATCCACACATACATACATATATATGCCTAATATATCCTATCATAATCATAAAGTACAACATAAAACTAAAATCTGGGCACCTGGGTGGCGGAGTTGATTAAGTGTCCAACTCTTGGTTTCAGTTCAGATCGTGATCTCAGAGTTCTGGTATTGAGCCCAAGCATCCGACTCTTGCGCTCAGCACAAGTCTGCTTATGATTATCTCTCCTTCTCCTCTGTCCCTCCTGTTCATGCTCTCTCTTTTTCTCTAAAAGAAATAAATATTTTTTTTTAAAAACATAAAATCTGAATAAGCATGCATAGTAATAAAAAATGTCAGAAATGTAATAGCAATTGCATTTGAATGGTTGGATATTGGCATTTAAAATATTCTATTGTTTTCAAAAATGTCTATGACAAATGTGTACTGATTTTATAATAACATAACCAATATTCCATTCAACAGAATCTGATGGGAGTTTCTACTGGCTGGACTCTCATCTGTGTGTTAGGACTAGGGAGGTGGGCAAGAGACAAAACTCCTTGCCTAGTGGTGCTTACATCTAAAGACAATAGTAAGGACGCCTGTGGCTCAGCAGTTGAGTGTCTGCCTTTGGCTCAGGTGGTGATCCCGGGTCCCAGGATCGAGTCCCTCATCAGGCTCCCTGAGAGGAGCTGCTTCTCCCTTTGCCTGTGTCTCTGCCTCTCTCTGTGTCTCTCACGAATAAATAAATAGAAATCTTAAAAAAAAAAAAAAAAGACAATAGTTCTCTATCACATATTAAAAGAGAAGCAGGCCCAGGTTTGCTGATAGAATTGTTGGCACAGTCTTAGCTCTGCTACTTGCCGCTGTATGACCCTCAGGAAGTCACTTGCTATCTCTGAGCCCTAGTATCTTCAGCTAAAAGGTAGGGATAAAGGACCTATCTTACAAGGTTACTGTGAGGACTAAGTAGAACAATGGGTATTTCAGGGTTCTAAAACGTAAATCACAGTACAAATATTTAAGGCGTGATTAATGTGGGGTCTTCTATACTTGTAGCAGTTACAAAATAATACTGTCAAATTATTTTTATGACAAAATGTGTTTACAAAATAATACTGTCAAATTATTTTTATGACAAAAGGAAGTACTAAATGATGCAATATTTAAATCCTTTTTATTGGATTTGTTTAGTAGTGTGCAAAGCTATCTGAAGGTAAAGTTGTGTCTTTAGTTGTACTGGATGAAGAAACTGGATTTTAAAATATCCAAGATCTCTTTTATTACTTAAGACTGGAAACATGGAAGACTTTTTGGATAAAGCTCATAGCCAAAGTTTTGGTTGCCTAGGAAATTTGTCAGCTGTCTCACCACTCCTGAAATGCATTTCCTAATTCTGCCTAATTTGCTAAAGGTTTTAATAAATTTAGGCAGTAATGAAATCTTCATTTAAATATTGCTGCATACATAAAATGTCGCTTTTTTTGTTCTGGCATTTCATCTTCAGCAAATATTATTTTTAGTGATTTCATGCAAGTCAGGGTGCATAGGATTATTTATACTATGAATCAAGAGCTTTGTTATTAAGAAGAACATTAGGGATTCTCTAATTTAACGCCTCACTTTACGTTGAAAAAGCAGAGCTCCTGACAAGCTAAATGGCTTCAACCCACAGTCAGTGAGGTTGCTGTCTCCCGTCCACCACCCCCCACCCCAGGATCCTGGGGATTTGACTCCTAATGTAGCACGGACCGGTTGGTTCAGTACAGCCAGACCTCCCAACAGCTTCTACCCTTCTGTGAGTTTCCATTGGCTCTCTGGGCTGGAGCCAGAAATGAAAGTGTCACAGTGACATTGTTAGATGACATCCCTGCTGTTTTCCCATAGAAATAGTTACTATTTCTGTGGTGTTTTTTTTTTTTTTTTTTAAGATTTTATTTATTTATTCATGAGAGACACAGAGAGAGAGGCAGAGACACAGGCAGAGGGAGAAGCAGGCTCCCTGCGGGGAGCCCGATGATGGGGGTGGGGGCTCATCCCTGGAACCTGAATCACACCCTGAGCTGAAGGCAGAAGCTGAACCACTGAGCCACCCAGGTGCCCCGGCTTTTCTTTTCTTTTCTTTCTTTCTTTTCTTTTCTTTTTTTTTTTTTAATGTTTGCTGAATTGAACTTGTCTTTTCTCTGTCTCTTGGTCCCAGTTGCATTGTCACCCAAATGCTTCCCTTCCAAAAATTAAGCTCTGGAATTCAAGAGCAGAGCAATAAAACATTTCCCTCTCAACTTCTCCTTTCAGGTTAGATTTATGTCTTCATTTAGAAGGAAACAAGGGGATATCTTTTGGAGTGTAAACTTTTATACTTACTTTTGAAGCAGCCCATGCCATTAGTTCTTGCGAAGATTCTAATTTATATTAGAAATTACTTGAAATTTCTTACTTGAAATCCCCCAAATCTATATCTTAGAGACAGGAAGAACAAAGCAAACAACAAAAGCTTCCAGTGATGCTCCCGAATGTTTACAATGGTACAGGAAACCAGGCCAGGCTCCTGCCAGCACTACCTTAGCAGGAGGGACGCAGAAGGACCCCCGCAGAGAGCTCTGTACGGGCTGGCCTCTCCAAAGCCTCTGCAGTATTCCACATGTGACAAAACCCAGCAGCAGCCTCTCCTCTCCTCTCCTCTCCTCTCCTCTCCTCTCCTCTCCTCTCCTCTCCTCTCCTCTCCTCTCCTCTCCTCTCCCTCCTCTCCTCTCCTCTCTTCTCCTCCCCACCTCCCGTCCCCTCTCCCCTCTTCTCCTCACCTCTCCCCTCCGAGGCCACCCTTCTTTAGTATTGCTTGTGGCTTGTCCTTACTTTAAAGGATGGAGGTTGTAGAGTCTCTGTTTCTGCAGTGGCTCTGGCATTTATTAGTCCTCATTGCCTTTGGCTCTGGCAGGCAGTGTTTTCAGTTCTACCCCAGGCCTCCAAACAACTGGTACCTCATCAGTTTTCTAGAATTGTGATTCATGATCACTGCTCCTCACCACCTCAGTTAGTAGGAGTTGGCCAGCATTTGTTTATGGAAAGAAAATAGACCTTGATTAGGCATGGAATGCAGCTGAAGTGGGGCTACAAGGCGAACTGATTGATAGGCCAATCTCTAGTTTTCATGTTTTGATTGCAAATTGGTAAATGTGATTTCTAAAGTAAAGCTCCAGTGTGAGTATTTTTAATGATCAGTGTCATGGCAAGTTGGAAACAGGTAGAGGAGTGGAAGCAAATATTCCTGACCACCACCTTTACCACTTAGAAGGCCTAAGAAGGGTAAATTGCATTGCATTTGCATGGAGTTTTGATAGTTAAAAATATTTGTGAAAAATAATTATGACTATTAGGTAAAAAGCTTGCTAACTAATTTTGAAATAGTGCCAGTGAATAGAGGAGCCAAACAAAGGAAATATTGTACAATAAAAAGCCTTTGAGTAGGAATCAAGGAACAGCCCCCATACCTTGCTGTGTGACCCTGGGCAACCTGCTTAACCCTCTGAGGCTATTTCTTTGACTTTAAACTGGGGATGCTTGACTGGATTAGCTGAGAGAGCTCTTCTAGGATTAATTATCTAAGTAGTCTGTATCTCTTGTTGTTTTATGACTTGCTAGAAATTACTTGGTGTGGAGGGGTGAGATTGTTTCCATTCTGTTTCTGAATTGTTGACAAGGTATATTGTTCATTTCTCATCATTTGAGCCCATCTGTTTCATAACACTGCAGATTTACAGCCCTTTTTGCAAGGCACCCACATTATCTATATTGCAAATGTGGAGGGTCACAGAATGTTTTTAATAAGCTAGGACTGAAACAGCAGGACCATTACATAAGCTTCTCAGAACAGACATGTGTTAAGGAAACTAATCACAGAAGCTCAAGTCATAACATTCCGCAGACCTAAAAGAGGGGCATTTACCCTCTATTGCAAAAAGTCATTTTTAGGTAAAGTGTAATAAAGTGTAAAGTGTAATATTTGCATAGTATATTTAAATGTAGGGTTTGTTAATTCCCTGTACACAGGTTATTCTTAACGTGCACTTTTTCTACTTTTATCAAAGTGATAAATTTTCCACAGTTGTTTTGTGATGTAGGCAACAGGAAGCCATTGGATTTTCACAGTTTTAAAATGCAAGTGTTTTCCGGGACTCTGTTAGCTTGTTTTCTGGGTGCTCTATTCTGGTTTCTCAGTAGGCAAAGAAAGGGTGAGAGGAAACCTTAGTAAAACTAACATCAACACAAAGAAAAAATTTGAAGGCTAAGGTTTAGTTCCAATGCAATTTTCTCTTTTGATCCTGATGTCTGCAATGGTGTCAGCAACCTTGAGTTTATTTATGGCTCCTGGGTATAATCTAGCTATGTGTGAAAGCCTGGTACCAGGCTTCCCTAAATGCCTTGATGATAAAGGTCAGTCCAGAACAGAAGTATGAGGGGAAGCAACTATCCTTACCCTGTTCTGTTTAACCTAGCAATAGCACATCTGGCCAAAGTTAGAAGTGGGCTTCTACAGTAGTTGAAAATTTAGAAGTGCATAAATTTAGAAGTGTATAGCTGTGTATCTTATAGATATATACATATATACCTAAATGGGCATTCAAATATGGCCTGGTAAGTTGAATTTGGGAGAGAGGGCTGAGATCAAAAGTAATAAAAATGTAAAGAAATGCAATGCCCATGGGGCACCTGGGTGACTTGGTGGTTGAGCGTCTGCTCAGGTCATGATCCCGGGATCCTGGGACGATGACCATGTCCCGGATGGGGCTCCCCGCAGGAAGCCTGCTTCTCCCTCTGCCTATGTCTGCCTCTCTCTCTCTCTCTGTGTGTGTCTCTCATGAATAAATAAATAAAATCTTGAAGAAAAAAAAAAAAGAAAGAAATGCAATGCCCCCAAAGCAGACATTTTTAATTGCATCTTTGGGTCTGCAATCAAGGATAATGCTTATAATCGAGAAAAGAAAGGCAACAGCACAGAGGGAGTTTCCACATTCTTGAGTTTCTGATACTTAGATTCTATACCTTCCAGAACATTCAACTGACTCCCTTAATATTTTGACTTAACATTTGTAAAATTTTCTTAAACGGTACAGTCTTTACCTAAACTCGAAGACAGAGTATTAAATCCAGCTGAAATAACACCCCTAAAGGTTGTTTTGTTTAGTAGCATCTTTCTTTTATCAATCAAAAATGATGAAGAGATATTTGTTTGGGTTTCTAAATTCCATTTGCTCTGTTAAAACAACATTGCAGCCAAAAGACCCTAATGAAAGTTTCCCTGTGACAAGCCTAAACAATGATCCAAGAGGAATGAAAAACCGAACTAATGAGAAAATGATGTAAAAGGCCAACTCTCTGCTCTCCCCCCAAGGATTTTAATTACAGAGAATTCAACAGCTGTGCCAGGGGTAACACAGGAGTGCTGGCCATGCAAAATAACACCTTGGAGTGGAATGAATTTGAAGTAAATGGGCTGGAAATATTGGCTTTCCAAGCAATCAACAACAACACATGAGGGGAAACATGGAGTCTTTAATTTGGTTAAGGGTGCTGATCCCAGACTTCTCTGTAGCATCTGATTCTGGTGAGTGTGCAGATGCTTGTGATCCCTGATTAATGGGGAAATAATCTTTCACTTCAACTGTCCATCATAGATGGTGGGAGTATAAGATCGTGTTCAGGATCTGATAAGCCATTGTATACTTTTCCCACGTATAAAAGTGAATGTTCCCTAGACTCTACGATTCATTGTAGAACTATATTATTCTGTATCATCATTGACTTTTTGTGCAGCTCAACTTTGACAGAACATTTTAAATAAAATTTTCTCTCAGTTTCAAAGGGCTTATGTCTCTTCCCTTTGTTGTTCCTTTCTATAGGAAAATTATAGGGAACTTAGATAAATTACCTAAAACATGTTCTTATTGATCAGCCCACCAATGAGGAGTCCGGATATGCCAAAGAGTACCCGAAATACTGTTGTGTCAACCAAAAATGTCACAGGATTTCTCAAATGGGTTCAAAGTAGTAAAAGAATGCAAAAGCCAAGGGAAAAGAGAAGTTATTTTCAGCTTTTATGTCTAAAGAGTAACCCTGAGCTTTTATTCTTACTTTAATTTTTAAGTTTATTATTTTTTAAGATTGTATTTATTTATTCATGAGAGACACTCAAAGAGAGGCAGAGACATAGGCAGAGGGAGAAGCAGGCTCCCTGCAGGGAGCCTGATGTGGAACTCGATGCCAGGATCTTGGGATCATGACCTGAGCCAAAGGCAGATGCTCAACCACTGAGCCACCTGGGTGTCCCTCTTACTTTAATTTTTTACATAAGTATTGGAACACCTCCCATTTACTTGAAAGTTCTTATTACGCATTGCAAAATGCAAGAGAATCACTCCTGTTGGGGGATTAATTCAGCCCTTTAGTTCACCAGTAAGAGGTTGTGGCGCCGTGTGGCCCCAATCACTCGCTTCAGACCTTCTTCTATTGGGAACAGGCAGGTGACTCTTTGTGGCATCACTGTCCAGTCCCTCAGGGTTTTCTCAGGAAGAAGCTTTGGGAAGGGAAAAGAGCCTGTAGGTTAAAGTCAGATTGACTTTGAAGCTCAGCCTTATGATCTGGGCAGTTTGCTTAACAAAGCAACTTGTCCAATGTGACCTTGTTAGTAGATGAAGGAGCTGGCATTTGAATTTAAGGTTCTCTGATGTTAGCCTTGTGCTCAGTTAAGCTTTATGTTCTTGGTGAAGATGCATATGTCACATAGAGTCGGTATAGATGGGTATAAGTATATATGGGTTTCCTTAGAAAGTTCTGCTTCCTTCCTGAATGCTTTGCAAAATTCTGGCTGCTGCTCGCTTCATAGCAAACTGGCCCCGAGCTGCACAGCTCTGGGCTCTGAGTGCTCTGTGGCTGTGCCCCGTCTGCTGGTCTCATCTGCTGCCCCGAACCCGGGTTCTGCTGCACCCAGGAGAACAACGCAGAGGCGGAGAACTCCCACATTGTAATGCATATGCACATGTCAGGGTCAGGACCAAGGTCTCTCAACCTCTGAAAGACAGGGCTACTTTCTGTCAGTTCCTTCTACCTCCTTATCTTGTTTTATTTAAATTATATCTTAATGATTGAAACTGCTTTTAAAGAATTAGATGCTTTCTTCTCCCTTTCCTCCCCAAGCAAAAATATTCAGCACTCAGGAAATATTTGGGCTGGACTTTGGCTCTCTTGGCTGTACATTGCTACTGCAGGAGCCAGGAGTAACCTCAGTAGGTATCTGCCTCGACTCGGTTGTCAAAAAGAGTAGTTGAGTGTTGGCTAGACTACACTTTCTGGGAAGGCGGTGATGGTATCTGGTTTTCCCCTACTGTATACCAAAACATAGCATGGTGTCTGGGTTGTAGATAGCACTCAGTAAATATTTACTGAATGAGTGAAAGAGTTAAAAAAAAAAAAAAAAGAAAAGAAAAAAACCTGTGACTTTAGTTTTACAATGGTCTGTATGTTCATTTATTCATTCAGCAAATATTCAGTAACCTGGATACGGTGGATATACATCAGTTTAGGTACTTAGGGATGCATGTACACCTAGAACATTCTGGTGCATTCACTAGAAAACCATATTTTTCAATATTTGACTATGCTGGAATCATTTTAAAGATTTCTCTAAGGTCACGAGGCACCATCTACTTCTTTTAATATATTCTATTTTTTAGAAAAAAATTAGATTTATTGAAAAATTGTGTAGATAGTACAGAGGATTCCCATATACCTTACACCAAGTTCTCTGATTATTAGCATCATATATTACTATAGCACATTTGTTACAATTAATGAACCAATATTGATGCATTATTATTAGCCAAAGCCCATACTTCATTGATATTTCCTTAGTTTTTACTTAATATCCTTAGGCTCCTCTTAGCTGTGACCATTTCTCAGAATTTTTGATGATCTTGACCGTTTTGGGGAGTACTGGTAAGGCATTTTGTAGAACATCTCTCAGTTGGACTTTCTCTGATGATTTTCTCATGATTAGGTTGGGATTATAGGCTTTTGGGACTCAGGAAGACTATGGAAGATCATGTCAAGGTACTTGCTATCAAGATCAGTATCACTGTTGATGTTGACCTTAGTAATTTGAATCCAAAATTCATATATTGAAAACCCACTCTTAGGAGGTGGGGCCTTTGGAGGCAGAGCCCACATGAATGGAATTAGTGTCCTTATAAAAGAGACCCAGAACACTAGCTCATCCCTTCTATCATGGGAGGACACATTGAGAAGTTAACAGTCTACAACCCTTCTTAGGGCCTTCACCAGAACCTGACCGTAATGGCACTCTGATCTTATGCTTGTAAGCTTCAGAACTGTGAGAATTAAATTTCTGTTGTTTATAAGCTGCCCAGGATGGTATTTTGTTATAGTAGCCCAAATAGACTAAGACAGAAACCAAGATCTGAGTGTTAGCTGTGCTTACTGCTACTGGGATAGGATTGCTTTTCAGCCTTCTCAGCTGACAAAGCATGGAAATATATGTGTGTGTGGTCATCTGTGTATATACATATATTGATAAATCTTTCCACATGTAAATATCTATATCTTTCTTAATCTAAACATGAGTTTATAATGGCATCTCCAACTCCATTCTATTATCACATGGATCACTCTAGCCTCCTCCTCTCCTTACTTATTGGTAAATTCCCATTCCAACAGTGAGAAACCCGTCTTTCCATCCCCGCCATACATTTTACCTAATTGTACAATTTCAGTATACATGGGTAGCAATATCAGAATGAACACTTAGCCCAATGGGAAACCTCTTATCAACTGGACCACGTTGCTCGCATAGTTTTTTTTTGCTCTAAGTCTTATACACATTTTCAAAGTACCCTAGGTCAGCAACTTCCACCCCATTCCCTACAGTGGGATTGTTTCATACATTTTTAATACAATTAGATTCCATGGTCAGTCTGTGATCCATTCTGTGATTTCCTTACTTCTTATACGATTTCTTAAAATTTGCATACAAAGATATACTGTTAGGGACTCCTGGGTGACTCAGAGGTTGAGCATCTGCCTTCAGCTCAGGGTGTGATCCTGGAGTCCCAAGATCGAGTCCCGCATCGGGCTCCCTGCGTGGAGCCTGCTTCTCCCTCTGCCTATGTCTCTGCCTCTCTGTGTCTCTCATGAATAAATAAATAAAATCTTAAAAAAAAAAACCCAAAGATATACTGGTAGAATAAAACAAAGTAAAGATAAATAAGCAAAATAATCAACTTATGTGATTTAAAAAACAGTATAAAAGCAACGAGAGCAGAAGGAAGAATGAAATAATGTTAATATTAGAAATTAGCATAACATAAAACCCAGAGGAGGTGGTCCAGGATGGTGGCAGAGGAAGATACTGAAGTCACCTCCTCCCACAGACACACTGAATCAAGAGTTACATATGAAACAATTCCCAGAAAAAGATCTGAAAATTAGCAGAACAGCTCCTTCACAACAAATGATAAAAGAGCCACATCAAGACGGTAAGAGAGGCAGAGAAGCTGTATCACAAAAAAAACAAAACAAAATACCCCACCCCAGTGCTGTGACTAAAATTGGGAGGGATCTCACCTATCTGGAACTTCTGCCTGAGGAGCAAGGGGTTTGTGCCTTAGTTGAGGCCCCTCTACATGCAGGTCCTTCAATGGAGAGACGAGTGCCCAGAATGTCTGGCTCTGAAAAACCAATGGGGCTCACATCCAGTAGACCCAAAGAAAACCAAGGCTATTGGGAACTGAAATCCTTCTCAGAGCCAGAGGGTAGTGTGTTGGGGGATGGGCAAAATGGGTGAAGGGAGCCAAGAGGTAGAAACTTCCAATTATAAAATAAATAAATCATGAGGATGAAATATATTAAAAAGAATAATAATAAATAAACAATTTAGAAGATTTAGAAGACTGAAAAAATTTAGCAGCTTCTGGTTTCTTTGGGAAAAATAAAACGATAAGTTCATGAGAAGCTTTTAAAAAATAAAACCTAAGTAATTTGAAAAATAATAAAGAAAATAAACTATATAGAGAGAGAATATTTAAAACTATAACATAATACTATGAACAACTTTGGAACAGGGAATTTGAAAATTTAATGACAAGTACTAAGGGAAAATATGAGTTAAAATTTTGATTGAAGAGGGAATACGAAAATGGAGTAGAAAACGATTAGTAAATAAATAGAACAAGTAGTCATAAGGCTCCAAAGGATAATAGAACCAGATGGTTCCCAGGTGTGTTTTACCAAATATTCAAGAAACCAATAACCCCTAATATTATACAAATTGTTTCTGGGGATAAGGAGAAAAGGAAAGCTCCTCAATTAATTTTGTGAGGCAAAGATAACTTTTGTAAGAAAACCAGACAACGGCAGTAGGAGAAAGAAAAATTAGAATGCATTCTCATTCTGGAACATGAGAGTATAAATCCAAGACAAATATTTTATGGTTATTATATTCTATACATGCTTTTTGTAAATAACTTCATATCCTCTGTGTATTTACATAAAATACATATAATTTTTTTTGTAAATATATAAAAATCAGATGTACAACAAACCAGATGTTGGCATAAGCTGTATATTTTATCTTGCCCAAAATGCAGATGCAGTAATAATTTTTATTATACACTCTTTAAAAATATTTTTCAATTCTTAGTTTAATCCAGTATAGGTCCCTTGAGAGTAGTTTCATTTTACTTTTTTATGGTCGCTTTGTTTAATCAGAATTTGGAATGAGCATGAAATAGGAATATTAAAGCTATTTGCTCAAGCTCTTGTTAGAGAAGTGTGTTACCCTATATAAAAAGGTAACTGAGGCAAGCTTGAATGACCAAAAATTGAGTTTATTTGGGAACAGTAGAGGAATTGCAGTTTGAGAAATGCAAAGTGCAGTAACCTATAAGGAGGCCATTGAAGATCTTGGGTGAGTTGTATTTATGGGCAAGGAGTGCAAAGAGTGGGAAGTCCAGCCAAGGTCTGGTCATTAAATTCATTAGGTAGAGGATAGCGAGAGATTCTTGTCAGCTGTTCGATGGTCAGGAGATAAGTTTTGGTTTTCTATGGGAAATTGGTCTCTCAGTTCTTAAGTTTCCTTTTCCAGAGTGTGTGCGCAAGGTTCTCCATGTAACATCCTCTGGTTCCATTTTAGATTGAAATCCTTTCACAGGTGGCTTTGCATTTAACTCCCAAGTGACAGAGATGCTGAACCCAGGTGTTGGCTCTCTTTTGTGCCTGTCCTATCAGTCCCCTCCCTGAATGCTCCAAAGGCAGGATACAAAGGAGAAAGCCTCAAGGTGACCTGACTGTGTTTGTCATTTTCATCCAAGGCAGAATTGTTTGGGAGTAATGGTGGAAAGATAAGAGACTTTTCTCCTTCACTATTCCTTCCCCAAACAGGAAACTGATTACTGCTCAAGACACATGCAGAGTGAAGAGTCCTTTGAAAGGACTCCTTCCCTTGCTCTTATTGGATTAAGTGAGTGGGGGGTAGAGGTTTGTGAGGGCGATAGTAAAAGAGAAGCCAGGGGGTGACCTGCTTTTAACCCTACCTCTATGTCACATGGACTCAGGGACAATGTAGAGCGTCAGCTTTAGTTGCCAAATGTCAACTTGATTAGTGTGGATAGAAACACAGATCATCCCAAACAATGTTTAATATAAATGTTAACATAAAAAATCCCTTAAACTGGGCTTCAGAAATGTGTCCTTTGAACTTAACATTGGAATACATTTGTCTGTTTCTTAGAGTTATGTGTGTATTAACCCCTAAGCAATATTCCATATTGTGGGGGTGAACACGCCCACAAATATGCTGATGAGGAGGCAGATGAAGACAAGGTCTGAGAGTGTTTTACTTATGTTAAAGAAAAGTTTATTCTGACATCTGTTAAAAGGGTAAGAGAGATTTTATTCAAGTCAGTTACGGTAGGTCTAGAGAGACCACTGCAGTGGGGTTTTGCAGTAGGGGGAGCTTGATCCAGATATGACAAAGAGAAGTAGGGATTTACAGCCAAATAGGAGGGTGGGGAAGGTGTCTGTGGCTGGAAAAGGACTTTGAGAATATGGTCACTCTGGCTAAACTCACTGAACAGGGTTCTTGCTGAAGACAAGCCAGGATGGTAAGATATTATCTGGGGGGTGGTGAGGGATGAGGAGTTTGGTCAGATATCAAGAGTTATCGGATAACAGAGGTGGGGGGAGTTCTAGCAGAATTCTTGCTAAATTTGGCCTGTGCAGGACCTACCAGGATGGACGCTGAAAGTCCAAACTTTGATGGCTTAGATGACAAGCCTCATGAAAGTTAGGTCAAAGAGAGTCCATTGTCCCTTGTTGGGAGAGAAAGCTCATGGGTCACAATGGACGCAGGAAAGGTAGGTGTTGATTCGGCACTGAATTTGAGTATGGTTTCATTTTTTTTTTTTAAGATTTTCTTTATTTATTCATGAAGGACAGAGAGAGAAAGAGGCAAGAGACAGGAAAAGCAGGCTTCATGCAAGGAGCCCGATGTGGGACTTGATCCCAGGACTCTGGGATCATGCTCTAAGCCGAAGGCAGATGCTCAACCACTGAGCCACCCAAGCGTCCCAGTATGGTATCATATGTAACTGAGGTAGGTCACCACTGAGTGTTTATTTTTATTTTATTTTTTTTACCACTCTGTGTTTATGCTGAGTCAGGCTTTACACATCTGAAGGCAATGTCTAGGAAGAAGCAATGTTTTATTTCTTTTTTTTTCTTTTTATTTCTTTTTAATTTAAATTCAATTTGCCAACATATAGTATAACACCCAGTATTCATCCCATCAAGTGCCCTTCTTAGTGCCCGTCACCCTGTTACCCCATCCCCCCACTGTCCTCCCCTTCTGCAACCATTTATTTGTTTCCCAGAGTTAGGAGGCTCTCATGGTTTGTCTTCCTCTCTAATTTTTTCCTACTCAGTTTCCCTTCCTTTCCTTATGGTTCCTTTCACTATTTCTTATATTCCATATATGAACAAAACCATATAATAATTGTATTTCTCCGATTGACTTATTGACATAGCATAATACCCTCTAGTTCCATCCATGTCGATGTAAATGGTACGTATTTATCCTTTCTGATGGCTGAGTAATATTCCATTGTGTTTATATATATATATATATATATATATATATATATATATATATATATCTCACATCTGCCTTATTCATTCATCTAGGTTTTTTTAAGATTTTATTTATTTATTCATGAGAGACACAGAGAGATAAAGAGGCACAGACACAGGCAGAGGGAGAAGCAGGCTCCACGCAGGGAGCTTGACGTGGGACTCGATCCTGGGACTCTGGCATCACGCCCTGAGGCAGATGCTCAACCACTGAGCCACCCAGGCATCCCCATTCATCTGTTGAAGGATGTCTTAGCTCTGAAGTGATGTTTAAAAAAAAAAAAGAATGAGATCAAGCTGACATGGAATGAGGACCAAAATATCAAGTTCGATGATAAAAAGCCAGTTACAAAACTGTGTATTTAGTATAACTCCATATTTTATAAAAATGAATAATAATGATGATAATAATTATTTGTTTATGTACCAGGGAAGGAAAAAGCATTGGCATATGAACAGAATTGTTAAAAATGGGGGTTTTTTGGATGAGAAATTAGAGTGAGGGTTCGAGTTTCATGTTATGTGTTTTAGTAACGTTGAAGGGTTTTTTAATACCAAACATTGCCTTAGGAATTAGGAGAAAAATTTTTTTATAATAAATTTATTTTTTATTGGTGTGCAATTTGCCAACATACAGAATAACACCCAGTGCTCATCCCGTCAAGTGACCCCTCAGTGCCCATCAACCCATTCACCCCCACCACCCGCTCTCCTCCCCTTCCACCACCCCTAGTTTGTTTCCCAGAGTTAGGAGTCTTCATGTTCTGTCTTCCTTTCTGATATTTCCTACCCATTTCTTCTCCCTTCCCTTCTATTCCTTTTCACTATTATTTATATTCCCCAAATAAATGAGACCATATAATGTTTGTCCTTCTCCGACTGACTTACTTCACTCAGCATAATACCCTCCAGTTCCATCCACGTTGAAGCAAATGGTGGGTATTTGTCGTTTCTAATGGCTGAGGAAGATTCCATTGTATACATAAACCACATCTTCTTTATCCATTCATCTTTCGATGGACACCGAGGCTCCTTCCACAGTTTGGCTATTGTGGACATTGTTGCTAGAAACATCGGGGTGCAGGTGTCCTGGCGTTTCATTGCATCTGTATCTTTGGGGTAAATCCCCAGCAGTGCAATTGCTGGGTCGTAGGGCAGGTATATTTTTGACTCTTTGAGGAACCTCCACACAGTTTTCCAGAGTGGCTGCACCAGTTCACATTCCCACCCACAGTGCAGGAGGGTTCCCCTTTCTCCACATCCTCTCCAACATTTGTGGTTTCCTGCCTTGTTAATTTTCCCCATTCTCACTGGTGTGAGGTGGGATCTCATTGTGGTTTTGATTTGTATTTCCCTGATGGCAAGTGATGCAGAGCATTAGGAGAATATATTTTTAAAGCAGGGGAGGAGCAAGAGAAGCAACAGGGCCCTTATCCCTTCTTGGCATTGTCTAGCAAAGAGTGCTACTAGAGAAGCTGCATCAACTAACTTCCTGGCCCCAAAGACCATACCTGAGGCTTGTCATCAACTCCCCCCCTTCCCCACGCAGGGCTGAGTTCACCAGCTTTCTGTCTGGAACTTAGGCAATAGCCATGTGAGCTTCTTCAATGCCAAATACACAGCAAGAATTTGTATGGGAACAAAGATGCAAGAAAGTGTATCAGAAGACTATGAATAGCAAGTACCCAGTGCAAAGCAAATCCTTAGTAGAATGAACAGTCCAATATGCTCTAAAAGTAGATTTGTGCCAGTGAATTCCATAAAAACCAAAAGCAAGGAAAAAGGGTTATCTTTTGAAGCATTGGCTTTATCCATAACCCTGGATTTGACACTGGGCTGGACCCTTTCTTAGCTGTGTGATGTTGGGGAAGCGCCTTAACTTCTCTGACCTTTGCCTTGTTTCTTCATCAGTAAAATGTGGACAATAGCAATATCTGTCTCATAAGGCTGTCGTGTGAATTAATACCACAGTGCCTCAGCTCAGGGCTTCACATATAATGAAGGCCCAGTAAGTGCCTGCCATTAAAAAACAAAAAACAAAAAACTATAACAAAAGAAGGCAAATATGCACAAAGGCAAAACTGAAACAAAACTAAAAGTAACCACAGACAACTGTTTCTATGCTGAAACGCAGAAGCATTAAATAAAGGTTTATTGGCATCATATTACTGACACACATTATATCATATGTAAACATCACAGCAAATTCTGTATAAGAAGGTCTATAAGCAAAAACCAAGCAAGGTTGTTGGTACAAGACATCACTAAAACAGGAAAATTCTACCCAGTAAGAGGAGTTTTGCTTACTTTTTTTTAGTTTACTTTACTTTGTGAATTGCCTCTCTTCTGTCTTTAGCCCTCTGTGTTTATGCCAAAGATAATTTGTTTATAAATGTCTAGGACAAGCTTTAAATATATTTTAACTTTTCCCCATTCTTATCAATCCACTTCTCATGTATTCTATTCTGATGAAATTCTGGTTCACTACTAAGTACTAGAGCTCGCAACCGCACCAAGTGGAAGGAGAAAGATGCATGGATTTGGAGCAAGATGTATCCACTTTGTGACATTGAGCCCGTTATGCAATTCCTTTGTTCTTTGGGTTATTTGTCTCTTCAGTGAGACTGCAATCATGTCTTCATCTCAGAGTCATTAGGATTAACTAACTGTATTTCACATGCCTGGCACTCAGTGTGTGCTTAAAGACCGTTTCCTTGCTTTTCCAAAAGGAATCTTAGAGATCA